>NC_041382.1:58416353-58428187 GCF_002162155.2 Triticum dicoccoides | reverse complement strand
CGGTGATTGTTCGAAAGGAAAAACTACGCCTTCATGCAAAAAGAACAAAAATGTATAATAAATCAGTGTGTGCTTATTATGTTCGTATTCGGTGTCTGATCGCAAGATATGCATCAACTTTTCTTCTGTTATCTCCGCCAATCATCATCGTTTGTAGAACTGGCCACAAACTTACAACAAACGTGCATTTTTGCAAGTCAAGATAAAGGTAGCTCGGCGACTTCCGAAAGCGCAAAAGTCCAAAGCATCCATCCATCGGACCGCACAAGTCATCTACTCGAAATCGACAATACATATGGTTGTATGCATATCTATCTCTCCATGCATGCCATCATGCCAAAGTCTTTTTGAAACTTGCCAGTTTGAGCGTGCAGCTGGATGCAAAGCTAGTCATCTGAGCCTGTACACACATAGACAGCGATCGATCGACGGAAGCCAACACCTTGTACCGGAGACAATCGATTTGACGTATCCAACAGAGCCGCAGGCTAAGTCAAAATTAGCTTATCATCCATGTGGGCAATTTGGCATCACAAAGCACAAACCAAAACTGGCTAAGCAATAAAGCGCCCTTTAGAGAAACGGTCTTCACATGATTATTTGTATTTTGTCTTTTTTCTTTTTTTGGAACGTGAACTTGATTATGACTGTGTGCATCTCAGTTATGCAGAGCTGGGTATAATATTTAAACCTTTTAAGTAATAAAGCGTCTTTTATCAGAAAAAAAAACTGGCTAAGCTATGATATCCCGTGCTTTGCCACGCACTTAGTGATTACCCATGCACCGTCACCATCGTCGTCGATTCTTGGTAAAATATGATCGGCGGCAAATGCTCTGGTAGTAGAGAAGAATAATTGTAACTCTTGTTAATAGCAATCACATGTGCAAAGAGTGAGGCAACCAGCCGTCATGACTCATGACAAACTGCAGGGTCAAACAATGTTTCTTCTCTCTTTTTTTGCGTGCAGGTCAATTGAGCAAAGATCATGCGGTTGTCACGACTTCCACCTGAGGCCACATCCAGTTTCTCAGCATACTTGCACGCTCACAACACACTATAGCATGCTGCCATGCACGGGCGAGCGAATCCGGGCGGTGTTCTTTTTTGAAACATGGTCCTTTAGGACCCGATTCATTAAAAAAGTTCGAAGAGAATAGCCCGGTTAATTAATGGAAAATCGAGCGAAAACTGTTACAACACGTCCGCAGAAACAAGGCACCCAGGATAACCTGGCAACCCACACAAGAACGCACACACGTCGTCAGAGAGAAAAGCGTCGTCGAGATTGCAATCCGGCGTTATCGTCATCGCACCTCCGCAAGGGCGACTCCGACCCCACCATCGACGACCACCGAAGAAGCCCTCACCACAAACAAGCGTGGCGGTGTTCTTTTGGGAGAGTACAAGTTGCATTGCACGAAATGTACATGTCGCACCAGAGTGCAATGTAAGTATAGACTAGTGATTGGGGGTGGCGCCGCTTAAAAGGAAGTTGTGCGCACGTTTTTATTTAAAAAATACATAGAGTCCTCACCCCTATCTAAAAAAATCTCAAAAAATAATCATCATCATCTTTATCTAATTTTTTTACCACAACAGCCTACCAGCAGGTGCCACTTTGCATACCCACCATTTAAAAAATATCAGAGGTCCTCATTTCTATCTAAAAAAATACAATTTAAAAATAATCCACACCTTCATCTAAAAAATTGCAAAAGATTTCTCACCGCGGCCAACCAACTTGCGCCATATGGCATAGCTGGTTGGCCGCCCTTCAAGCATAGCTTAATGATTTTAATAATTGCACCATGCGGGCATTACATGTTGCACCGTGAGAGTAAATATTACTGTGCGGGTAGGGTAGTACATGTTGCAAGGCGGTACACCTACATATTATACTGTGCCGGAAGTACATGTTGCAAGGCCATGTACATCGGTATCTCGGTGACACACACTCTGGTAGCAGGGAAACATAATTTTGATAACTTCTTATAGCAAACATATGTACTTCCTCCGTTCTCAAATATTTGTCTTTCTAGACATTTCAAATAAAGAGTCCAACATATGATGTATGTAGACATATTTTAGAGTGTAGATTCACTCATTTTGCTTTGTATGTAGTCACTTGTTGAAATCTCCGGAAAGACAAATATTTGGAACAGAGGGAGTAGGTAGTATCAAATTGCAGTGTCGAACAGAGATCATGATTCATGGAGGTCCCAGGATCAGTTCCTCAATCACCCCCACTAGATAGGAAGCATGTGTCAAAACTGAGTTTACTCACCCAAAAACAGATTTTCAGTACAGTGGCAACCTACAGAAATTTCACGAGAACAAATTTTGCACGCTGATACAACATATCTTCTACACTGGCCATGATCGTACGACTGTTGATACTTGATGCAAGGAAAAAGGATTTAGCAGAGTCTGGGATCACTCGATTCCCTCTGAGCTGGGCGCTGGTACCGGTGGCTGTGTGGCTTCTTCCGGCACCGTCTCCACATTCTCTGCAGGGCCGTCTTTGGATGCGGTCAAGTTTGCGTCATCGCTTACTTCCTCGTCCCAATACTTCTCGAGGAGCTTCATGGCTAACTTGTAAACCGCGTCATTGTCGAAATCCTGCAGATCCTCCAAATTGTCCAAGCCCCCATTCTCCAGAATAAACTGTGCATAAGGGTTCGTCGCGGATTCATTACCCTGCTTCCCGATCTCACCCTCCTCGAGTATATTTTGGAGACCTTCCAGACACGTATACACAAGATCAACGCCTTGGTACTTGAGGACATTGCAGAGTGGCTCCAAACATCCCCGGCTCACCAAATACCTGCGGTCAGAGAGTGAAGAAGTCATTGCAAAGCACTTGGCTCAACATATGCACATACAGAATAATTAAATTAAGAACATTACAATTGCGTTCGAGGAGTACTAGCACGCTAGATAACCACAGGCTAGGACTTACTGGATTTGATTGCTTGAACCACCAGAGGCAGCATTTGATATAGCCCAAGCAGCTTCCTTCTTTAAATCAGTTTCTGAGGTCTTTAGTAGGACAATGACATGGTTCATAACATCAGCATCAATGACTGCCTGTCAAAAGAATTACGAATCAACCAATAGTAATAGTAATAACATAGATGTGCAAGATTCAGTTGACATAGGGCAAAATACTAATGCAACTAATGTACATTCAGTTCCCTTCGACTGAACGCAGGAGGAGCCTAGCTTTATCGGATAAACACCAAAAAATCAGCATATAACTTGTTACCTGAATCTGATCCTTGCTGCCGCCGGTAATATTAGAAACAATTAGACAAGCTTGTTTCTTGATGATCTTTGGATAATTTCGCGCTAATAGCTGGGCTAAGCAAGGAAGAATGCCCTGTTCTACTATGACCTGAAAACATTATTGCACAGGTTCAACCACACCAAAGTAAACACCGGCAAGGCATTGTTGATATGCAAACTACAATAAATACAAAGCATTTTATGTCGGAGGCATGCAGAGCTCCCCTAAGGTTTCACAACTTCATACTGTATGGAGTGTGCATGAAATGATCGCAATATGGGCATATGAACTTGCGAAGTATGAAATCAGTGAGGCTGGTTACCAAACAGTGGTGTTAGAGGATGAACAGACGGTGAGGTTTATTGAGGAATTAAAATGATCTAGTCAGACTCCAATATGTAAATATGCAATATTAGGTACAGTCATTGCAGCTAATGTAAGATGAACTTCCGGCAATAGAGCAACCACCCCCAACCCTACCTGCCAATTCAGCCAACTACATAGTCGGTTCCTCTGATCTCGTTGTTGCAGTTAACTGACAATCCATATTGGTTAAATAAAGGATAACAACAAACAAATAGTATAGGTCTATACAAATTTAACCAACCTGCACTTGAGTATCATCTCCCGCAGAAATTCTCGCGAGTGACGTAATGACAGGGAGAAGAATATTAGCTGACGCATGCCTAAAATCAGGACAAAAGAGTGTTTCATATGATGAGTCATGAGTGGTTTTTTATCATATGTGGAAATGCATACAAAACTGAGTCCACCAACTTACATCAGAAGTTTTATAAGTTGAGGGCATACACCTGCATCTAATGCATCTTGGATGCCACCTTCCACACCATCGCATATATAATAAAGAGCCCAGCATGCATCTGCCAAGATCTTCTCATCTGCGGAATGGATAAGAAGGCTGATTATTTCCAATATTGGTTTCACCTGCAATGATCAACCAAAACAGATTTAGCAAATTACCCATTCACATGTTAATTAGGGAATATAATCATACAGAGACCCACTTGTACTTCAGCTGGTAATTTCCCAAAACAAAGGTTTGACAGTGCCCATGTAGCAGTCCTCAGAACTGAAACTTTCATGCCTTCTTTAAATTGAGCAAGTAATGGCGTAACAGCGCCATGATCAAGAACAGTCTCTCTGCAGCTAGGCATGTCTGCAGCTATATTTCCAAGGGCCCATGTAGCCTGCTTAACAACAGAACGAACAATATAAGTAACAAAACCATTTCAAAAACAATGTACGACGGAGTATCATTCTTTGACCTGGTGTCTGATATTAGCATCTGGGGATTCTAAGAGCTCTACCAGCCTTGGAACAGCACCGCACTCTGCAACTAGCAGTGTATAATCAGACGCAGCTATGTTGGTAAGCACCCATGCTGCTTCCATCTGCAAAAGGTATACCCAGTATAAGATTGTTTACAGAGAAAAACAAAGGGAAGAAACAAAAGAGAACAAACAGACGGCCATACTTGGAGCTGAGGAGGTCTTTGTCTTGAAAGGAACTCAGCAAACCTTGGCAGGACATCCGCTCTAATGATTTTTATCATGGTTGAGTTCTTCCCTACGGATATAACAATAACAAGTTAATCTTTAGCCACACACAAAAGAAATGGCATCTCACATTAAACATGTCAAGTACCGTCCGAGAGAAGTTTCCTGAACTGGACTGTGGCTTCCAGCTGAGTAGCTGTGTCATCTGACCAGACTTTATCCACCATTTCTGATAGGCCTTCAAGCTAACTGGATACAAGAAACAGAATAAGGAAATCTGGAAAGAAAGATAATGAGTGCGCAGCACAAGTAATTCTTGCATTGTGACAAAAGAAAGGATCTGATCCATCGCATAAACAGTTGACATTTGCCAAACCATAGGAGTAACTTGTCACGGGCTCCTTACAGTTCACATTTTCAAAAGCAGGCAGATAACTAGCCAAAATCTATATACTACTACTAGTGAGTAGTAAGTGTGTTCATCCAAACATGGCAGTGAGGCGATTTGGTAGAAAAATCAGGCAGTAATCATCTATTCTGTTGGAATTATCTTTTGCGCGTCATCTGTGGCTTCAAATATTACAGAGTTCTCCAAATTCTCAGCATGAATAAATTTCAAACATATGGTGGCAAATTACACTTTCTTACAACGACCAACCCGAAAACACTGGCAGAATTAAAACCCTAAGTACCGCACCTCAGCTTCGGCAGCAGCCCGCAGAGCGTCTGCGGGGGGTGGAGAGGACGGGGGCGAAGACGGCTCGGGGGGAGGAGGTGGCGCGGTGGCGTCTGCGGCCGCATCGGAGGGAGGCACGACGGGGGCGGGGGTGAGGCTGGGCTCCTCGCGGCGGCGCTTGAAGAGGCCGGTGTCGCGGTTGCGGCGACGGAGGGCGAGGAAGCGGTCCTCGCGGCGCCGGCGCGAGCGGGCGGCATCCACGCCCGGTGGCTTGTACGCGCCGCGGCGCGCCTCGTCGGACGGCCGCCGTGGGACGCGCGGCATGGCTGCGGACGCGGCGAGGTAGGTAGGCTCGGGTCGGGCTCTGCTTTGTTTCGGGCCGGATCCTGTTTGAGGAGCTGGTGCGGTCGGAACATTTTTTTTTTGAACGTGTGCGGTCGGAACATGCTCGTTGTCTTTTCATGCCACCGCGCCGTTTCCTTTTTTTTAACTCCGTTTCCATTTTTTTAACACTGTACTTCCTTCGTTCTTTTTTACTGTACTTCGCATATAAAATTTGTGTCGAGTCAAAATTTACAAATTTTAATCAAATTTTGTATAGAAAAAATCAATATCTACAATATCAAATATACATAATATCAAACTACATTCCATAATGAATCTAAAGATATTTCTTTGGACTTGTAAATGTTGATATATTTTTTTATAAGTTTGGTCAAAATAAAGATATTTTGATTTCAAACAAAAATTATATGCAGACTAGAAAAAAGGAGGGAGCACTCAAAACATTTCTTCATGTTTGCCACAAAGAAAATCAATCTTTTTAGATATTTTTTTACAATTTTATTGTTCGTCCAGGCACATTTGAGCCAAGGCTAAGAAACTCCATGTATGGTTTGCCCCACTAATATTGAAATGTAATCAGGGGTTTTAGTTTGTCAACAAAAAAAAAGATGACATACAACACCAACCATTCAAGCAGTGCAAGGGTCTCCATACTAGGGGCATGTTTGGTTTGTATCCTATTGTTGCAGCAGGAGAGGATTTGTAGCACAGATTTGTGATCGCCCGCTCGCCTCATGATTCAGAAACTAGTTTACTTTTTGCATATGCTTTAGCTCTTAATTACTTTAGATGGGGTCCATGCGCTCAACTTTTTTGCAGCTTTTGGCAGCTTCGCCCTTCCCACTTCCGGTGCTTTTTCTTTTGACTTCCAAATTTGGATATATTTTATCTTTTGAATAAGTAAGTCCAATTTGTATTCCGTTTGCACATTCGTGTTTTTGTGATGATGACTTTCAAATAAGATCCATTTTGAAAACATTTTGATGAGTTTTTATAACTTCGTTTAGTTTCAACTATCGAATCTTGGTACGAACGAATAACAAAATTGCAAGTTTCATCAACTGGAACTGAAAACTTGGTGTGCCCTCATGTGGAACCTTTGTGGATCACAGGACAAATCGGGCGGTCGGGCAAATTTCAACGCTAAAACTTGATAGGAATGATGATAAATTTAGTAAGTATCAAAAACTTAAACTTAAACTATAAACTATAAACTGTAAACCTTAAGCCTAGAACCCTAAAATCCTAAAAGCACGGAACTTGATGAAACTTTGTAAAACTTAATGTTACGACTATCAAGTTTCAATATTTCAAACTTGGAAATTTTAAAGTTGTCAAAATGTATTCAGGATTGGTCTAGTTCGAAAGTTCTTGTCGCGGGGAACACAAATATGCATGAAACTTAATTTAGACTTTTAATTAAAAAGATATAGTAGATTGAAATTAAAAGATAAAATAGAACGGGTATGAAAGGTGGGGTGGATGGCGCATGCAGCTCTGGCAAAAGCTACCAAGAGCGTGCATGGATGAACCCTAATCTTGAGTAATCAAAGGTCTAAGACTAATCAAATTTACGAATCTTAAAGCAATCAGACAGCCAAGCGCAGCTGGGCAGGTGCGTGTCCCTGCAAATTTCCGCTATGGTTGCCATATTTAATAGTCATGCCAGACTTTTTATGCATGCTTTTGGTTCATTGCCACATTGTTAATTTGCCAAGCTTTTCTAGCTACATAGTCCATATATCATAGACTCTCTTTTTTGGCTAAATATTGTTGTGGCCATTTTGTTCACCATGTTAGAAGTATAATTATGCTTAAGTTAGAGATTAAGAGTTAGAGATAGAATATGATTAAACCATGTACGACTTGCCCTCCACTCCAAGTCTATCTCCATCATGTTATATTCTATATATGCCCTACAATTGGGTCAGGTCAATACAACACAAACATTAGGGTTCCAATATTCCTATGCACCACACTTTTTATGGCAGTCATAATTTGCCTAACTTAATTGTGGCAAAGTTAGTCATGAATCAAACATGCCCTGGATGTCTGGATACTTTACCGTATACTCCTTCCGTCCTTGAAAGAGTGTACTTTCAACTTTGTTGAAAAATCAAACTTTTTTATATTTGACCGTATTTAGACAATAATACACCAATATCTATGCCACCAAACTAGTAGCATTAGATTCATAATAAAATATATTTTCATCATATATCTATTTGGTTTCACAAACATTAATATATTTTTGCACAAACTTGATCAAACTTTAAGATAGTTTGATCCTCCTACAAAGTCGAAAGTAGGCTCTTTCAAAGACGAAGAGAGTATATATGTTCTTTTGTTTGTTGCCATAGACCAATTAATCAACTACAATGTGTTACAATAATAACAATTGAAGTCTCTGCATGTCAATGCTCATTTGCATGGTCAGTTAGCGCTTTGATGTAGCCAATGACACTGCGGTCCGATTATACTGTCAAAAGATGCTAGTTCTAACCTGTTCAGTTACTAGTGTAATAATTGAATCACATCCACGGAAGACTAAGCTGATGGGAGAGATGTTACTAGTTCAACACTTGCGGCTTCGTGATGTATTCTTTTTCTAATGATGGTGCAATGTGCCAATGATCCATCACTTGGGCCTTATTGTACAAATGTGATTATGAATAAATTTTATTCCGAAAAATATCACTAATGGCGTTTGTAGTCCAACGGTTAGGATAATTGCCTTCCAAGCAATAGACCCGGGTTCGACTCCCAGCAGACGCATTTTTCTATTGCTAATACAATAATCTTTTGTTTTGTATGATGTATGATTTTCAACATAGATTCTATATTTTGTTCAACTCGAGATGCTTATCATTTTTCTATTGCCAATACAATAATCTTTTTTTTTGTATGATGTATGATTTCCAACATAGATTCTATATTTTGTTCAACCCGGGGAGCTTCTCGCTCGCGCGGTTCAACGCACCTCCAACGTGGACCCTCAAAACACCCCCAAATGTCCGGACGCTGCAGGCCATCGAATGCGGACTCGTATGTCCACAGACGCATCCACGAATTTGTTTTCGCAAACCAGTGGGCTTTACGGGAGTCGCACCTCCGCCACCTAGGACCCCGACACCCCTGGCCCACCCAGAACCGAGGCAGAGTCCGCACTATTTTCGCGACAAACCCCTCTTTCCCCACCATCTCCACTTCGATCACCACCGTCCTTCACCCCAATTGCCGTGTTTTTCGCTACCACTACCCGCATGGACCCGTGCGAATGGCTTCTGGTGTCGGCGGGGGCGGAGGTTCCAGAGAAGATGGTCGCCCGAAATACCAACTTGGCGACACGGCAAGCCCGCCGCCTCAAAGCGAAGGCAAAGGATGGGTAGCCAACAAAAAGAAGGATGGTGGGGTCGGGCATTGAATACAGAGGCCGGACCGGGGCAGGGACGTGGGGCACCGCCGCCGCTGCCGTCCATGCACACATCGCCTTGGCCGGAGCAATATCAGCTGCCCTACTTCTACGCCACCAAGCAGCTCAGCCGACAACAGCAGTCTCCGGCCTTTGTCGTCGGGTATGTGTTGTATTCCATTGACGTCAACGTGGCATCGCTTCATCTCCCTGATTCGACCATGGACATAGCTTGTCCGATCGCGGACGTTGGGCGTGGATCATCTTGGTGCCTGCTCTTTGTTCGTGGGTATGTCTCAATCGGGCAAGACGATGTATGACGACACGGACATGGAGTTGTTGGAGATGATCCATGATGGAGGCAGAGGCTGCTTCGAGGACGAACAAGTGGATAACTTGAAGCCAAAGGTGCACACCCAACAACCGGGCACGTACACCCAACCGGGCACGTACACCGGCAGTCGAAGCAGAACGCATACAAGGACGACGGCCTTAATCCGGAGGATTGGTCGGCCGATACACAAAAGAGGGGTAGGGGTGAAAGTTTCAACATGCGGGAGGACAAAAATGTTATGAGATGCGGCGTTGGCCACTAGCATTGATCCGATCCATGAAACGGAGCAAAAGGGCACAACATTTTGGTCCAATATTTATTCTTGGTTCCATGAGCACAAGAATGTCGAACCCTGCCACAATGAACTCATCCACGATCATGGGACAAAGTCGCTCACCATCGATGGCACATCATCCAAGATGTCGTGGGAAAGTATTGCGGTCATTTAAAACACCTAATCAATTGGTGGTCAAGTGATGCGCAAACACCGAGCAACTAAGTTGTTCTATGTGTTGGTCATTTGTCCCGTATGCAACTTGTTGGCCGTATATGCTCTATGTGTTGCTCATTGGCCGGATATGTAACTTGTTGACAATGTCTTTTTTAGTCCTCCCATGTGTGCAGCTTGTTCTTGAAGGTGGAGAAGAAGAGCTTCGCCCTCTTGCATTATTGTTGGTTGCGGTTGAATGGGCAATCCAAATGGAAACTATCCATTGTCAATTTCATCAAGACCTCAGACATCAACAACGAGGAAGTAGCGGATGATCCAACCGACCCAATAAAAGAGTCACCCAAAATTTTTAGAAGGGTGTTCCGGGGAAATAAGTGAGAGGAGAAGAAGGATAAGCGAGAAGGGGCGGCGTTTAAGATGACAGAGAGGTTCGGGGGCATCTTGGCGAAGAAGAAGGATGCTTTTGTCAAGTGCTCCAACGTGAAGGAGGAAAAGAAGGTGGAGAGGTTTAACATCTTGATGGCAGCGACCGAGATAATATCAATCTCGAAGAGAAGAAAACGAAGCTCGAAGAGAGGATTGTTGATCTTGCGGCCGCCTCGAAGGATACCAAGATGCTGGCTATGAGGATGGACGAGTTGAATGCCTATGCGACAATGATTGTGCGCGTCATCCGTGTTAGGGTGTTAAAGTGCTTGGCAGCCGAGCTGGAGGCGGGCGAGAAGGAAGCAGATGGTGAGGAGGAGGCTACAGAGTGATCGAGGAGGCTTGAACAACCGGTCTGGGAGAGCAAAGATGCCATTTTTTTGCATGAACTGATTGTTTTATGATCAAGCGCATGTAAAAATTGTAAACATCCGTGTATTTTTGGTTGTCATCAGGTGCAAATGAACACCACACTTTAACTTGCTCACATCGCTATGCATTTGAAATGAATTTGATCGGACCTGGACGAACGTCTAGGGGTGCGGTTGGATGGATGGCTTCTGTCTCCGTGTCCATGAACTGATTTGAACCTGTCCCTAGACGTATAATGTGTATGTTTTAGGGGACGGTGTTAAGGATACCCTCACATTCTTATGTCGCGCCAATAAAGCAAGCCCGGTTATGTTTTTTTAGAGAAAAGACGTCGGCTGAGCCCGAGGAGAGCTCGAACCTAGCCCAACTTTAAATTAACAAAGCCATTGTGTTGTACTTATACAATGATGCCAAGGCCAAGCGGTAACAACCCAAGTGAGTGACAACAAGTTGTTTGCTATCAAGGGCATCTCAAACACCATCCGTCAAAAATGGCTGTAAACATCCGGACCATGCAGTCTGGAAACCTTTTTCTCTTTAACGCCATGCATCAAACACCAGTTGACCGATCTGTAAGTCCGAATTCCCGTAAAACGGAAGCAAACTTGTAGAAGATTTGCGAGCGTTTGGACATCCATCATGTAGGTTCCTGACTGAGCGTTCCCACCCAAAACTCTTGTCGCGCTTTCCTCTTCAATAGTTCCGTTACACATTCATGCTGCTCAAAGTGAACAAGACCAGACGGCCGCCTACAGCATTCTTGCTGACCAGATTAATGTGACTGGACGGCTGACCGGCTAACACAGGTAAATCCGGCAAATCTCGGGGTAGAGGATCCCAAGCTAAGCGTCTAAATACGATGAGAGCAGAGACACGAGGCTTTACCTAGGTTCGAACTCTGCTAAGAGATAGTCCCCCACGCCTTGCTTGTGTTTATTGCGTTGGAAAGGTACAAATGCCTATCAAGAGACCATGTTATCTTCTCTACGAGCCAGGCCTCTCGGTTTTATATA
>NC_041382.1:58405651-58416111 GCF_002162155.2 Triticum dicoccoides | reverse complement strand
TAATCAGCTAATCACGAGAAACCCGAGTCTTCTACAAACTCAACTTCTTGAAGTATACGACAAGTCTTCGAGGTCCTTCTGTTTATGTGTCGGCCACCCAACTAGGCAACTCTAAAACTGACAAAGGGGTCCTCGGCCCGGCCCGCCGGGTTGGGAGATGACGTGGTCAAAGTCCCCCTAGCCGGGACACCATCACTGCCACCACTTCAATGCGAACACGGGGACCAAGAAGCCTAAGGAGTCTGAAAAAGGTCAAAGATAAACCCAAAATACAAAGGGATCTAAAAAAAATCTAGATGGAGGGAGTACATATGTTCCGTGTTTCAGAAGGCTAAGTTGGTACGATGGAAAGGGCATGATGTGATGATCGTTCACTTGCGTTCTCATTATATGAATAATTTGTATCGTAAAAATTAGTACAACCAGCGTCTGTAGTCCAACGGTTAGGATAATTGCCTTCCAAGCAATAGACCCGGGTTCGACTCCCGGCAGACGCATTTCTTAATTGTCTTTTTTTTCTTCCACCTTCATCAAAAGACGTACTTACACGTGTCTGCCCAGACATGTGCCTATGGGCACACCCTGCGGCAGCCAAGCCAGACGAGCGCGTACGCCCCCCCGCGCGCTTCACCCTGCCTCCAGACGCTTCTCGCGCTGTTCACCTCCAGTCTCGCTCCACCCCACGCCAAACGTTCAACGGGAGCGTGGCGGCCGGCCAAGTATATACCGTGGGAGAGAGACTTCCAAGGAAAGATCTCCACGAAGCCAGCTGAAAGACCAGCAGCTAAGCTTGCTCCCACTGACACAGCCTACAGCTACCGGCGTGATGGGCGGAGGCGGCTTCGTGTCCACGCTCCGGTGGCTGCGGGACACCGGCGCCGCGCTGCGCTCGCCCTACAACCTCCTCCGCGGCTGGCCGGGGCTGCTGCTCGACCACCCGGCCGTCGACGCCGTGCTCTGGGCCGCCGTCACCGCCGTCGAGTCCGTCGCCATCGCGGGCATGGTCTGCGCCTTCTTCCTCTGCTGCGGCTGCACCTTGTAGTGAAAGTCGATCCATCAGCCAGCCGGCCCATACATGTCTTCTCTCCTGTCCTTCTCAATGCTCCCCGTTTCGCTCCTGCTTCGTCTGGATGCTTATGGTGTGCATTATGTGATCCAGAACAATATGAAAGAAATATAATGGCGAATCAATGTTCATGGAACGCCTCATGTTTGTGAACTTGAGTATGATAAAGCCTCCGAGCAAGTACGGTCATATATGCAAATGCATTCGTTTGTCAAGTTCAGTTCAAGACAAACAGCAATGATAATATGTTCGGAACACTGAACTTTTTTTTACCAGTGCAACAGAATGTGATGTTCGAGCTCCCCATCTTGCATCGCCTATGCACTTAGTCAAAGTATAAATCAAAGTGAAAGTAAGAAGTATAAGTAAGTAGGCTATCGATTAGGTTTTTCTACTTAATTAAGCTGCGTATGCAAAGTTTTAGAATTTGTTCACATAGGCAGCGTGATTGGGGCATATTTGTTGCTTCCCAAGATAGTCAGTTCACCACACAGGCATGTTAGTACTAAATGCATAAAACGTCCAATGGCCAAGAGGTCCCTGGTCAGGCTTGACCGCGCCTTCTTCAACCTTTCGTGGAACGATACCATTCTGAACTCCTCCCTCCCCCGCCTGACCTTGGATCTCGGCGCTCTCGTCGTCACCGGCTCAACCTCCATTTCGCGAGCTGTCTATTTCCTTTTTTTAGAGTACGCCAAAGACATACCATATTTTTATAGAAGGAAGTAAATCAATTTACAAGAAGATCAAGCACACTACGAACAGGGCTCGATCGGACACCTTCGCCAATACCTAGGACAATACTAAGGCTACTCTCTCGCTAATTGATTTAAACCTCTTGCTTCGGCAGCCCGCCAATCCTTAGTTTCATCGATAATTTGCACCTTCAATTACATAGGTGGCAGTTGTTGATGTACTCTTCCAAAGACCCTCGCGTTCCGCTGTTTCCAAATTGCCTAAGTCGTCACCATGAATAGGGAGTCGAAACCCTTCCTGTCGCTCCTCTGAAGGGCGCTTCTAGCATGCTCCCACCATTGAATTGGGGTGAAATCCGCAGTCGGGGTAGCTATGCTCAACCTGAAGTGGTCAAGGATGAGGTGCTATACCTCTCTAGCGTATGGGCATTGTATTAGGATGTGATCAACTATGTCCTCTTCTTGGAGACAAGTGAAGCAGGGGGAGGTTTCTTCCTGCAGTCCATGACGTGCCCGCCGATCTGAGGTCCACACACGTGCCCGCTGATCTGAGGTCCACACTCTGCGCTGCGAGGCCAACCAAAGAAAGATCTTACATTTCAATCGCGCCCAAGTCTTCCATATAAGAGGGGCCAGCAGCTGGGAGTGGGTAAGGCCCATGCACAATCTCTTGAAGGTGGAGTTCGCAGAGTAAGCTCCCGACTTGTCGGACGGCCAAGTAAAGATATCTAGCCGCCCCTCCTCCCTTTCGACGAGGGAAATGGCCTGTTGGAGGAGGTACAACTGCATATGCGCGGTGAAGTTTAGCTCCTCTGGGACGTCCCTCTCCCACCTTCTGTTCCCCAGTGCCTGGTGCACCGTACGCATGTTCTGGGTGCGCGCGGGAACCCGGGCAAGGAGGATCAGAGCGATATGCACGACCGCACGTCTATTTTCGCTTCAAGAGTGCCTGGTTGCGATCCCACATTCCTCCCCGACACCTTCCCCTCCTGATCCCGTGGGGAGCCCTCTATGATTCCGCATGTGACCTTGCTGCGCGGCCAAGGTTGGAAGCATGAACATAGTTTCTTTCCAGTAAATAGCAAAAAAAATCACCACAATGGCAAACCCTAAATCAGAAAAGCATCGATTTTCATTTGCTTTACAAAAAAAACACGAATAGCTCGATAATCAACTAAAAAAAATTCTATAAGCATCCGTTGATGATGGATCTGACAAGTCGATCCCATTGTCAGGTCGACATGGTACGGTAGGCGAAAGTTAAGTGACCCGGTCAACCCTTCTCTGCCTTATCGAGGGATTTCCCCAAACACTTAGCAGGCGCACACAGAGTGGCAGCCCGGTGCATCCCACACACCAGTGAGTCAGGTTAGAATCCGAACTCTTTCAAAATGGTATCTCTCTGATGGCTCGGGCACCCACGGAAGGGCCCTTCTTTGCCTTCCACCTAAGCTGCGCAGGAAAGGCCTAAAGCAAATCAAGTGAATAGTAAAGCTTCATACGGTCTTTTTGTCGATGTTAAATAATCAATAATTTCTCTATCTTTTGTACCATAAATATTCATTTGATCTTGATCGACGATGCACTTGCTGGAGGCTCTAAGTCTCTGGCCAGCGTCACAAAGTCACCACCAAGGGACGTCGAGGAGTTCAACAATGTGTAGCTCGTGAGGCGCAGCCACCCGTCATGCCCTAGGTTGAGCACGCGGAAATCCGACGGCGCGAGGTCCATCCGGAACTCCCGCGCGCCATCAGCGGCGAGCATAAACATGCTTGACGAGTTGAACGACATTGATGCCACTGCTTCATTGCGTCCCCCTGCCACGTACGAGGCAGAAACGGCGAGTCGGTATCCTCCCGGAGAAATCACTGTGACTCCTCCCCCGACGCCAGGTACACGAGGGCACACAACTTCTGTCCAAAAAGCCGCACACCGGTGGCATCGTACGATATGTTGTTAAAACTCCTTTAACCCTGTGAGAAAATAAGAAGAAAATGATACAACGTATTTATTGTCTCCTTGATAACTCATAACAGAAAAATGTAGATAGGAAAAAAATCCCATTAGTGAGTTGGAGACCAATAAATGTGCCTTGTATACTTTCTTCAAAAACCCTGGTGGGGAAAATAGAAAGTATGAATATGAAAATAAAAATGTATTGACTCATTTAGCACCTTATACGAGAACCTTGAGAGTAAACTCATTAATGGAAAAAAGAGTGCAATATGATGTGCCACGAAAAACTCCTTTAAAAACCCACGGGGGAAATATAAGGATAAAAGAAAAATGGCATATCTGAACACTTGTATTTATATTGTCTCATTGAAAATATTTTATGAAAAACCATTAGGGAAAACTCACCAATGAAAAAGAGTACAACATGTATGATCTGACGATCATTGACGGGTTATGATATGGGGGTTTACTCCGCCTGAACTTTGCAAATCTCAACAATTTTCTTTTCAACATTATTTTGTATCTAACCCATATGCATTTGAAAATACAAGTGATATTATCTAGATAGATAATGGTAGGTTTTAAATCACATGGTCATTTGGTTTTTCTGGAACAACCAACCAAGACACTGGTAGATTTTTGAGAAATTAAAGAAAGTGGTAGTTTTCTGTAACCCTAGCCTCAAATGTGATATTTTTTTGCTATTTACTCCACATATCGCATAGCAACTCATCCTCCATGGTCGAGTCCCGCCATCCTTCTTACTTAAAAAACGACATGAAGTTCGAAAATAAGCTCAATGACATTGACCGAACACCTACCGAGTGTGGTGTCCGCCACAGACGATGTCGGCAGGGGGTGTAGGGGTCCCTGGCTGCAGACAAATGCTAGGTGGACGACGTTGTAGTATAAGGGGAGCGGGCGCGTGGGCGGTGGCTGCGGACGTCCGACAAAGCCTGTGTATCAGCCGAAGAGGTAAAGCGACGACGTTGAAGGAGGAGGGTGCAGGTGCAAAACAAGGGAGGGCATGCATGGAATGGAAGAGAATGAGACTGAGAAGAGGGTTTGATTGGGCCGGAGATGTTAGAGTCCTATGTAGCGCCGGTCAGGACCTCCACAAAAGCTTCCCCAGATGGCTTTCAATTTATAGGAAAACAGATGTCGGGTAGCTCCGTGGACTGATACGGTACCGCGTTGGATGACAGAATAGGTTCGAACAACACAGTCCCAACATTGCGGGCCGCGTCCCCTCAGACGGTACAATAGGTTTAACGCTGTTTCAGGAGGCTAAGCTGAGACGGTACAAAGGACCTGATGTGATGATGGTTCACTTGCGCCCTCACTGTACGAATAATTTGTATCGTGAAAATTATCACAGCCAGCGTCTGTAGTCCAACGGTTAGGATAATTGCCTTCCAAGCAATAGACCCGGGTTCGACTCCCGGCAGACGCATTTTTTTTGCCAGCCTACACTGCGTCTGCACCTTGCAGTGAAGACTCACTCCAGAGTAGACCCGGCCATCCTCCGGGCCGGGCCGGGCCTGACCAAGCCCGAGGTAGAAAACTCAGGCCCGAGCCCGGCCCGACCGTCGGGCCTAGTTTTCAGCCCCGAGCCCGGCCCATCACAGCAAAAAACACGTCGGGCCTCGGGCCGGGCCTCTTCAGTAAATGACATAAACAGCGGGCCTAGGCCCAGCCCGACCTAGTCTTCGGGCTCAAAACCTAGGCCCAGGCCCGGCCTGGGAGCAGCGTCGGGCCGGGTCGGGCCGGGCGGCCCATGGCCAGGACTACTCCAGAGTGGATTCCATCGGTCAGCCGCTGGACGCTTGGACGCTTCTTTTGTTCACGACAACACTGGCCAAAAAATGACGCGAAGCGCAAGACCAAATGGTGAGCTGCCCGCTCTCTGCGGCTCCCTCCCACGGCAGCCCCGCTCGCACGCCGCGGCTGTCCTCTCGCCTCGTCTGTCCAACTCCACTCCGCTGGATGCACCCGCCTGACCGCGTCCCGTCGTCACCAACTCCCTCCTCAAGCTCTACTGCGCACTTGGCCTCCTGCCCCACGCGCGCAAGGTGTTCGACCCGGGCGCCGCCTCATGGTGCCCGGGCATGGGCGCATGGCAAGAGCGGCGACCTGCCGGCGCCGCGGCAAGTGTTTGCAAGAATGCCGGAGCGGAATCTGGTGTTGTCTTGGAGCGCGATGGTCGAGTAGTCGACGCGCTTGTGCGTGCAGGGGAGCGAGCTCGAGGAGGCGCTGCATGCGTTTGATCGGATGATGGGGGAGGGTTTCAAGCCGGGTGTACTGGTGCTGGTGACAGTGCTCCCGTCTTGGTGTCGTCGAGTGTGGTTGGTGCCTTGGTGGGTCCATCGGTATCTGGAGATGGGGGGCTTGCAGGGAGGCAAAGGAATGTCATGGTTGAGGCCGCGCCGGTGGACATGTACTGCAAGTGTGGGTGCGCGGAGGAGGGGTGGTGTGTTTTTGACTGCGTTCACCGCCGTGAAGTTGTGCTGTGGAATTCAGTGACCGAAGAGCTTGCAGTGAATGGCCATGGTGAGCGTGCACTTGAGTTGTTCCAAAGGATGCTTGAAAAGGGGTTTGTGCGTAATCAGTCGTTTGTTGCTGCTTTGTGCAGCGTGCACCCACACAAGTCGTGTGGATGAACGGAAAATTTTCCAGTCAATGCGGCACCATGGAGGGCTTGCAATGATCTAGGCACTATGCGTGTCCAGCTGATCTCCTTGGGCGTGCAGGAGGCTGAAACTGTGTCTTGGATATACCAACGGAGACATGTGCATTGCACACATGGTGGATGTTATGCCTTTCTGCTCAACTTGTAGGAAGTCAATGGTCGATGGGAAGATGCAAGAGCCATTGGGCAGAAGATGGTGGAGCAGGGAGCCAACAAAGAGGAAGGTTTGAGCTTAATGGAGTGAAATGGTTGATTCCATGAGTTACGCCCCGGAAAATGCAGATCTATGCACTGTCAGAAGATAATAATATCTCCTACTGGTGTAAGTGCTTGTGAGTGTGCAAGAGAAAAAGAAGGATCTGCCTCGAGCCCTCAACGTCTGACAGCAGTGCCTTCTCTGTCAACTGGCTATCTACGGCGGCTTCATGTTCTCCGGTGGCAAGAACGCAAGCTTGCCACAGGAAGCCCATCACGCTTCTTCTGCACATGTTAGTGTTTATTCTTCTGCTCCGATTACTACTCACAGCGATTGCTGGCGCTGTTCAACAGCAACTTATTCTTGCCATAAGGAAGAACCTGAAGGAGAGGACAGGCAGGTAGATGCTGATGCTTATTTCGCTTTGCCTTTCGTTTTTTTGGCTGCAAGACTTTCTTGGCTTCGACGTTTTTCTTCTAATACAGAATGATGCGCACTTTCCAGCTGCATATTCTAGTAGAAAAAATAAAAGATCCTTTCTCCTGCCATCCTTGTGATCCGCATGGGACTTTCATTTTTGAAGTGTGCCTTTTCTTAATCAGCTGAGTGGTGTTTTGTCTCTTGAGTTTCCATTTAATCTCTGACGCATTAGGCCAAATTGTTTAATGGGCCTCGTGCAGTCCTGAAGGGCCAGTTGACGCACGGATCACGAGCCGGGAAAAAATATGTATGATAACTCTAGCTGGAGATATTTTATGAAATAAATAATTAAGTGCGTGACTCATCACTCTGTACAGGGTCTGACGCCATGAAGGCAAAGCAAGCACGATGTACATGGCAGTTGGGCATGCCTATACTTGTGAACTATTTATTTGGCTTGGATGAAGATGAAGTTGAGGCTAGTTGACTTGTGGGCTATTTATTTGACCTGGATGAAGATGGGGTTGAGGAGAGTTGGCATAAATCCAAGAAGATAGATACATGGGTGCCACTGCTTTCTTGTACATCTTGCTGTCCCTCTGGGTTCAGGATGCAGCTGCCATTCTTGGCTTCACAAGAAGTGATTTTCCGCAGGACTTCGTATTTGGATCTGGAACCTCAGCATATCAAGTAAGCTGATGGAATCTTATTTCGTTGAAAATCATGGTGTGCTAAATTTAGATATTTCATTTGCATATAGTATGAGGGTGCTGTTGCTGAGGATGGTAGGAGGCCAAGCTTTTGGGACACTTTCACTCATGCAGGTTAGTTGCTATCTATGCGTGCAATTTATCTTTCTGGTTTTGATGTGCTGCAATGCCTCACTAAATATGCGGCAGCAAGTTTCGTAGAAGGAATTGATATAGCATGTGCTTATTTTTATTTTGTATTTCAAATGCGTAACAGATAGAGTCTGGCACAATTTGTATTTCAAATGCGTAGAAATTTGAGACCAGTTCCCTCTTGGTCAAACAATTCCACATAAACATTTTTGTTTTGTTTTGTTAAAGCAGAGCTAAACTGGACATGGTAATCATAGTCGCACAGGTTGACCAAGCTGACCGTTGTTGATTTGTGTTCACAGGTAAAATGCCAGACCAAAGCACAGGAGATGTTACTGCAGATGGGTACCATAAATACAAGGTAAATGATAAGAGCAAAATGTTCTGCTGGTGTTTCTCTGTGTTGCATCAACTGTAGTAATACTTCAGCAGTTCTCAGGTTTAGTAATTCCGATATTTCAGGAGGATATCAAGCTCATATCTGATACAGGCCTAGAGGCCTATAGGTTCTCCATCTCCTGGTCGAGGCTCATTCCAAGTACATAATTCCTCACAAGGTCCATCACAAAAGCCCTTTTTCAATTTCGTTTTTTTCTAACTATTTCGGCAAAATTTGTGGTTTGCAGATGGACGTGGAGCTGTCAATCCAAAAGGGTTACAGTTCTACAATAACATCATAGATGAGCTTGTGAAACATGGTAATTGTTCTTTCTATTTCTCTATACATGTCCTTGACCTCAGGAGTCTCCGCCAAATATTTGTCCATTCAGGGAATCAAGTGTAGTTGATACAATGCTTCTACTCCTACTTTAATGATTTGGAAGAGGTCATGTGGTTGTAGCATGTCATATGATAAGGCTATGCATACTCATTTCTCACTAACTCTTTTGTAGAATTAGTTTTCTCTTTGTATGTGTGTGGTGGCCTGGTGGGCTGAGGACAGACATAGCAGAGCGAGTGGAGTATATATTTTGATCTCTGAGCATCCAAATGCAGCTATGGCTTAGGTATGCACCAACGAAGTTTATTTGTACAGGTATTCAAATACACATCACACTTCACCATCTAGATCTCCCTCAAATTCTTGAAGACGAGTATGGTGGATGGTTAAGCCCCAGAATTATGTAAGTTTATATAAGGGTTCACAAATACTCCCTCTGTTCCAAAATAGATGACCCATCTTTGTACTAACTTTGTACTGAAGTTAGTATAAAGTTGACTTAGTTGAGTCATCTATTTTGGAACGGAGGGAGTAAATAATTTCTCTCGGAGTGGCAGTTTTTTAGTAACAGTGACATACTACAACGGAGTGGTTCTATTAATACTTTTGTATCTGCAAAATGCAGCGAAGATTTCACGGCATATGCGGATGTTTGCTTCAGGGAGTTTGGAGGCAGAGTCACTTACTGGACTACAGTGAACGAACCAAACATTGGTGCAGTTGCCTCTTATGGCAGTGGTCAATTACCACCTGGTCGATGCTCAGATCCATTTGGAATAACAAAGTGCACAGCTGGGAACTCCAGCACTGAACCATATGTAGCAGTCCATACTTATTGGCGCATGCATCAGTTGCCAGACTGTACAGAGAGAAGTATCGAGTGAGTGAATGATCTTGTACCCAAAATAGTTTGGTTGCTGCTAGATTCTTCAGAAACTGTGAGCTTTATTAGCCATCTTAGCTTAGGTCGATGGTGAAGTCACAATTTTCATTCATTACACATTAACCATTTCATAGCCCATCTTTGTTTATGCATGTTTTATGTTTTAGCACGATATTCCCTTTTCCTGTTACAGTGCAAAATTTTCATAGCTAAAGAGTGTGGACTCACTGAAGGAACTTATGGATGCAGGCTATGCAAAAAGGAGTTGTGGGCATAAATATCTACTCCTTCTGGAGTTACCCATTCACAGATTCCACCGCGGATTTAGAAGCAACTCAAAGATGCAAGGATTTCATGTTTGGCTGGTATGATATTTATCTCCATCTTTACATGGGAACTATGCATGTTGGGAGCCTAACTGCAATACTGACAGGATACTAGAGCCTTTGGTGTTTGGGGACTACCCAGAAATGATGAAGAAAAATGTTGGCTCTCGTCTTCCATCCTTCACAAAAGTCCAGTCTGAACTTATCAAGGGTTCTTCTGATTTTATCGGAATAAATCACTACTATTCTCTCTATGTGAGTGACCGCCAGACAGAACCAGGTATCCGAGACTACAACAGGGACATGTCAATTTATTACAGAGGTAAACAGTTTACAGAGGTATCCACCCATGTAATTCTTTTTCTCAAGCACGCCTGGAAGCGTGTCAATTTCACTATATAGCCTGTGTAAAAATAGCACCTTTCTTAGCCTATGCCTCAGGGCTTAGCGCTCTAGACTCTTGTGCTATGTCCAGTTTGGTGAAGCGAGGCATTATCGCATCATTCATGTCCTTCATCCCTTAACTGCACGCCTTCATATTTTCGTTGTTGGCATTCATGTTGGCGAAAAACTTGGCATCGGAAGCCATGTCGACCTTGGCGTCCATTGCCCTGTTTTGCATTTGTATCGTTGGCTTTGATTCATTTCCTAGGGAACTAAGTGGGC
>NC_041382.1:58338952-58405115 GCF_002162155.2 Triticum dicoccoides | reverse complement strand
CTTAGGCTGCAAGTGACACTATTTTGCTGGTCTGCTATGCTGCTGTCGGCGCTACTTTCCTGGTACCGCTATGCTGCTGCTGCTACTTTGCTGTTGCTGCTGTTTTGCTGAGAGTTCAGAGTGAGAGATGAGAGAAACTGAAGATGGTGAGTGAGAGGGAGATGGTATTTCAGAGATGAAGAGTGAGAGAGAAATAGAATTACAGAGGGATGTGTTGTTGAGAGTGACAGAGATTAAATTACAGAGGATGATAGCTTGAGATAGATTGTTGATTCATTGGTTTTTTATGCTCTTGTGTAATTGTGGTGCTTGGTGTTGTTTGTTTGTCGGGTAAAGATGAATCACTGCATCGACTTGTTGAACGAGCAGAACACCAGTGCTATGTTTCACTTTGAATTTTAAAATTTGGATTTGAATGTTATTGAAGTGTGTGATGTTGAAATGCCAAAAGTATGGTTTATATCTATGTGAACTTGAAGTTTAATTACAGTGTATATGCACACACATCGGAGAAATAGGAGAGGGAGATTATAAAGGAAGTAGCTTTTGGGGAATCTGAGTTTGCACACTATTTCTCGAGCCTTCAAAATATTATAAAGGCTACCCTTTTCAGTTCTAAAAGATGCATTTTTGAGAGAATCTGCTAGAGTTACTCAAATTAAGTGGAGCTAGCTAAGGCTGGCTGTGCTTAGCAGATGGGTTAGCGACTCACATGTCATGAATTATCCAAAAAAATAGCTGTCTAGTCTATCTATAAGGTATAGTTTCTCTATCAAGTTATATTGTTTTACCATAGTTTTCTAGACAACATAACTTTTGTTTGACCATTTCAATCCTTTTTTTTACTTCATAACCTTAGTAAACGAATACAATTATTTTTCAACAGTTCTATTTTGCAGTATATGCCTTGGTTACCCTAACTAGATATTTGTTTCTATGCTGCAGCGTCTAGGACAGAACCACCTGCTGGTCAGGTAAACCATGTCATCAATGCTTTTTGTGAAGGGTTGCCAACTATGAGTGCATCTATGTTCTTGGATTTTTTGTCTGTGTGCATCTATGAATTACCACCTCTCAACTCTTGACTGAGTGCACATTACAACCCTAAACTTTGATAGAAGACAAATCTAACCTTTAACTCTCAAAACCTGGTACTACTTTGTAAGGTCTTTGTGAATAATTAATAAAATGGCTGCATGCATCTTTCAGATGCAGAGCCGGGGGTCATCCTCCTTTTCGAAAAAAAACTCTCAAAACCTCGTAGAACATCTCACACTACTCCAAAGTGGTTTTAGATGGCATGTCAAAACTATGTGTTTACCACATCTTTAATAGCAGAAAATACTAGAAATAGAAAGGATCATTGTTTAGAAGTTCAAACTTTTCAGAAGGTATAAATAATAAAAAGGCTGACCCCCCTGATTTCCAAATAAAAAACACAAATAATTTTGTTTAAAAAAGTAACCGCAAATCTCACCAAAGAATTTCTCAGCGTTTTTCCATGTTTCTAGAAACATTCTCAATTCAGTTTCCCCAAAAACTAATAATTGAAATTTTCTCTCGAAGAGAAATTAATGTCTAAAAGCAAATGTTTTTTTATCCAAGGTTGGAGCGATTATTTTAATATCTCATTTTCTTTTTATTATTGCTAGGTTTTGGATGATGTAGAGACGACGTGTCATACACATAGGCACCATGTCTAAACCTGTTTTGCAGTTATTCAAAACCACTTTGGGGCAAATAAGAACCTTGTAAACCACTTTTAACTCGATTTTGAAAATAACACTTTGTATCTCATTTTCTTTTGGCCGCGCACCATTCAGTTAGAAATACCAAACTGGCTTGGAGATTAAATAAGAAAAATACGCATCAAGCAGATGCGATCGAGGTTGACAAACTGATGCTGATTCATGACAAAGCTACGGTCTCTATTGGTCTGCAGGGAGCCCCAACAAATGTTCCAAGTGATCCCAAAGGGTTGCAACTTGTCCTCGGGTACCTGAAGGAAACCTATGGGATAACTCAACTTTATGTCCACGAGAATGGCAAGCACATATAGTTTAGCAAGAAGCAAACCTATGTTAACAAACCAAATATCTTCCTGAACCTCAGTTGTATTATTCTTCGTGTCAGCAGGTGTGGGGTCTGCCAACGATAGCCTTGATGATACTTACAGGGTCGATTACCTGAGCAGCTACATGGGAAGCACGCTAGATGCAATAAGGTTAGCAATTTTCAGCACATGACTGCATATCTCTCCGCGGATGCTTGAGACCCCCAAAAAAAAGAAAACGAAGATAAAATTTGGTGTTCCACCACCCTGATTGACACTCGTTGTTCTGCAGGAATGGGGTTAATGTGAGGGGTTATTTCGCCTGGGCACTCATGGATCTATTCGAGCTCCTGGCAGGATACGAGTCCAAGTACGGCCTGTACCGCATAGATTTTGATGACGAAAGGAGGCCACGGCAAGCCAGGCTCTCTGCTCGCTGGTACTCCGGCTTCCTGAAAAAGAATGGATCCTCTATTCGAGTATCAAGGGTGCAGGAGGACCTGAGGTTGACGACCGTCTTCTAATTTGGTGCTCGGGCGTCACATGTATGTATGCACGCACCTGTCGAAGTTTAACAAAAGGCCACTCTATTGAGCAGCAGATTCTTCAACTTTATTTTCTGAAAATAAGGGGGCGTGAGAGGAAGAACTGGCAGCCAGACGGCCCGGGAAGAAGTATGTTTAGCTGACTTGTGGGTTGTTTTGTCACTACAAGGGTGGCTTCCCTGCTATTTGTAGGAATTGCAAGTCAAACATTACAAGTGTAAGTTGATGGCGACGAAAACAACCCAAGGAACTAACCGAGGATGAAAAATACAAGTTCGCTTTTTAAAACTCATGAAAATTGGAAAGTTAATTGGCTATGGCTGTTATATGGTCTGGATCAGATAAATTTTGAAAGAAGAAGTCTTCTTTCGATCCTTGAACTGGTGCCATCTTGGTCTTGGTCATATCAGTTTTGAAAGGAATATGTCTTCTTTTGATCCTTCTACAATTTACCTTTTTCTTTTCTTTAGAATGACCTATAACTTTGCTCAAACTTGACAGACATTACAAGTACAATGAACAACAACAACAAAGCATGTAAAAACAACAACAACAAAGGCTTTAGTTGAAAGACAAGCTATTTCAGCTTAGTCCATGTCCAACTAACTGCAGCTAAGCCAACACACATGCTGACAGATGTCTTCCAGCTCCCGGAATGAGCTATTTCAAATGATGCAGGTCTGTAATTGTATATATAGCTGCCAAAGCAGATCACCACTGTACAGTATACTTAAACAAGCCACAGGTGCATTTTGAAAGAACAATCATGCACACTTTCATGCTTATCTATGTCAGCACTTACCTTCTACATCAGCAAAGAGACAATACGATTCTTATATTTCTAACGCGTAGTTGAATGAAAATTGTTGGATAATGAGCAACTGACTTTGCTGAGGGCCAAAGGCCAATACATATACATGTGTGGTAAAGTGTAGGAAATCCCTTATACAATGGGGATAAATCGAAAAGAAACTATACACATCTAACACCCCCCCCCCCTCAAACTCATGGTGGATCAACAACACTGAGTTTGGAGAGGAAAAAGGCATGCTGCGCTCGAGTCTGTGCCTTCATGAAGAAGTCAGCCAACTGTAACTCAGAGGGCACATAGTGAAGAGCGAGAGTCTGATCCTGCACAACAGCACGCACAAAGTGGGCATCCACACCGATGTGCTTGGTGAGCTCATGCTTCACCGGGTCACGGGCAATACTGATAGCACTAGTACTGTCTAACAATAAGGGAGTTGAGGTAGCAGCAGACACACCCAAATCCTCAAGTAACCACCGTAACCAGATCACCTCAGCCGTCAGCATAGCCATGGCTCACAACTTAGCCTATGTACTCGAGCGAAAAACTGCAGTCTGTTTCTTTGTCTTTCAGGCAATAAGAGAGCCACCAAAAAGACACAAAAAGAAGACAGCGAGCGTCGATCAGAGGGATCACTAGCCCAGGTAGCATCAGAGTAAGCCTGGAGCTCAAGAGAACTGGAGCGGGGAAAGAAAAGGCGCTGAGAGATCGTGCCACGAAGATATCATAGAACACGGAGGAGGTGACTATAGTGGACATAGGTGGGGGCTGAAACAAACTGACTCAGGATGTGAACGGGATAGGAGATGTCAGGACGCGTAACAGCAAGATAGACAAGGCTACCAACGAGGTGACGATAGCGAGTGGGATTAGGAAGAGGGTCACCATCAGAGGCATAAAGCTAAACGTTGAGCTCCATAGGAGTCACAACAGTGCGATCATCACTGAGAGCAGCTCGAGCAAGAAGATCCTGAATATATTTCTCTTGAGAGATGTAGAAGCCATCAGAGGTCGAGGAGATCTCAATTCCAAGAAAGTAGCGAAGAGGACCAAGATCAGTCATGAGGAAGTGGTCGTGAAGGCGGGCCTTAACAAAGGCAATGTAGTCAGAGTCGTCACCAGTGATGATCATGTCATCAACATAAAGAAGGAGAAGAGTCCGACCACGAGGAGACGTGTGAACAAACAACGCGGGATCATGATCACTGGGCAAGAAACCAACGACAGTCACCACAAAGGCGAAGCGTGATAACCCACAAGTGTAGGGGATCGCAACAACTTTCGAGGGTAGAGTATTCAACCCAAATTTATTGATTCGACACAAGGGGAGCCAAAGAATATTCTCAAGTATTAGCAACTGAGTTTTCAATTTAGCCACACCTGGATAACTTAATATCTGCAGCAAAGTATTTAGTAGCAAAGTAATATGATAGTAGTGGTAACGGTAACAAAAGAGTAAAAAAGCAAAAGTAATATTTTTGGTATTTTGTAGTGATTGTAACAATAGCAACGGAAAAGTAAATAAGCGAGAACCAGTATATGGAAAGCTCGTAGGCATTGGATCGGTGATGGATAATTATGCCGGATGCGGTTCATCATGTAACAGTCATAACATAGGGTGACACAGAACTAGCTCCAATTCATCAATGTAATGTAGGCATGTATTCCCAATATAGTCATACGTGCTTATGGAAAAGAACTTGCATGACATCTTTTGTCCTACCCTCCCGTGGCAGCGGGGTCCTAATGGAAACTAAAGGATATTAAGGCCTCCTTTTAATAGAGAACCGGAACAAAGCATTAGCACATAGTGAATACATGAACTCCTCAAACTATGGTCATCACCGGGAGTGGTCCCGATTATTGTCACTTCGGGGTTGCCGGATCATAACACATAGTAGGTGACTATAGACTTGCAAGATAGGATCAAGAACACACATATATTCATGAAAACATAATAGGTTCAGGTCTGAAATCATGGCACTCGGGCCCTAATGACAAGCATTAAGCATAGCGAAGTCATAGCAACATCAATCTCAGAACATAGTGGATACTAGGGATCAAACTCTAACAAAACTAACTCGATTACATAATAGATCTCATCCAACCCATGACCGTCCAGCAAGCCTACGATGGAATTACTCACGCACGGCGGTGAGCATCATGAAATTGGTGATGGAGGATGGTTGATGATGACGACGGCGACGAATCCCCCTCTCCGGAGCCCCGAACGGACTCTAGATCAGCCCTCCCGAGAGGTTTTAGGGCTTGGCGGCGGCTCCGTATCGTAATATGCGATGATTTCTTCTTCTTAATTTTTTTCTCCCCGAAAGCAAATATATAGAATTGGAGTTGGTGTCGGAGGAGCTCCAGGAGGCCCACGAGGTAGGGGGGCGCCCCCCTAGGGGCGCCCCCACCCTCGTGGACAGGTGGTGGGCCCCCTGGCCTTCATCTTTTGCAACGATTTTTTATTATTTCCGAAAAGATGTTTCGTGAAGTTTCAGGTCATTCCGAGAAGTTTTGTTTCTGCACATAAATAACACTATGGCAATTCTGCTGAAAACAGCGTCAGTCCGGGGTTAGTTCTATTCAAATCATGCAAGTTAGAGTCCAAAATAAGGGCAAAAGTGTTTGGAAAAGTAGATACGACGGAGACGTATCAACTCCCCCAAGCTTAAACCTTTGCTTGTCCTCAAGCAATTCAGTTGATAAACTGAAAGTGAAAAAGAAAAACTTTTACAAACTCTGTTTGCTCTTGTTGTTGTAAATATGTAAAGTCAGCATTCAAGTTTTCAACAAATATCATGACTAACCACACTTGCAATAACTCTCAGGTCTCATGTTCACTCATATCAATAGCATAATTAATTAGCGAGTCATAATAATAAATCTCGGATGACAACACTTTCTCAAAACAATCATAATATGATATAACAAGATGGTATCTCGCTAGCCCTTTCTGAGACCGCAAAACATAAATGCAGAGCACCTTTAAAAATCAAGGACCGACTAGACATTATAATTTATGATAAAAGAGATCCAATCATAGTCATATCCAATATAGATTAACAGTAATGAATGCAAATGACAGCTGTGCTCTCCAGCTACTGTTTTTTAATAAGAGGGTGACGACTCAACATAAAAGTAAATAGATAGGCCCTTCACAGAGGGAAGCAGGGATTTGTAGAGGTGCCAGAGCTTGGTTTTAAAATAGAGATAAATAATATTTTTGAGTGGCATACTTTCATTGTCAACATAACAACTAAGAGATGGCGATATCTTCCATGCTACACACATTATAGACGGTTCCCAAACAGAATGGTAAAGTTTATACTCCCCCTCCACCAACAAGCATCAATCCATGGCTTGCTCGAAACAACGAGTGTCTCCAACTAGCAACAGTCCCAGGGGGAGTTTTGTTTGCAATTAATTTTGATTTAGTTTGCATAAAGCATGGGACTGGGCATCCCGATGACCAGCCATTTTCTCGTGAGTGAGGAGCGGAGTCCACTCCTCTTGAGAATAACCCGCCTAACATGGAAGATAAGGGCAGCCCTAGTTGATACATGAGCTATTCGAGCATACAAAACAGAATATTTATTTGAAAATTTAGAGTTTGGCACATACAAATTTACTTGGAACGGCAGGTAGATACCGCATGTACGAAGGTACGATGGACTCATATGGAATAACTTTGGGGTTTAAGGGATTGGATGCACAAGCAGTATTCCCGCTTAGTACAAGTGAAGGCTAGCAAAAGACTGGGAAGCGACCAACTAGAGAGCGACAACAATCATGAACATGCATTAAAATTAATAAACATTGGATGCAAGCATGAGTAGGATATAATCCACCATGAACATAAATATCGTGAAGGCTATGTTGATTGGTTTCAACTACATGCGTGAACATGCGCCAAGTCAAGTCACTTAAATCATTCAAAGGAGGATACCACCCCACTATACCACATCACAACCATTTTAATAGCATGTTGGCACGCAAGGTAAACCATTATAACTCATAGCTAATCAAGCATGGCACAAGCAACTATGATCTCTAATTGTCATTGCAAACATGTTTATTCATAACAAGCTGAATCAAGAACGATGAACTCATCATATTTACAAAAACAAGAGAGGTCGAGTTCATACCAGCTTTTCTCATCTCAGTCAGTCCATCATATATCATCATAATTGCCTTTCACTTGCACGACCGAACGATGTGAATAATAATAAGAGTGCACGTGCATTGGACTAAGCTGGAAACTGCGAGCATTCAATAAGTAGGAGAAGACAAGGCAATATAGGCTCTTGGTTAAATCAACAACAATGCATATAAGAGCCACTTCAACAATTTAATCATGGTCTTCTCCTATCGACCCCTAAAGAAAATAAATAAAACTATTTATACGGGAAAGCTCCCAACAAGCAAAAGAAGAATGGAAAATATTTTTGGGTTTTATTTTAATTATTACTAGTATAGCAAGAAAAGTAAACTACTACTATTTTTTTGTTTTTCTTAAGGTTTAACAAACACACAAGAAGAAAGCAGGAAAAAGAAAATAAACTAGCATGGATATTACAGTGAAAGAGTATGAGCACCGACATCTAGCAATGAGTGTGTGAAAACATAAATGTAATGTCGGTGAGAAATACGTACTCCCCCAAGTTTAGGCTTTTGGCCTAAGTTAGTTCATTGCCAAGGATGGCCTGGTGGATATCCGTAGGTGTAGCTGGGGTCGTACTGTGATGCAGCGTTTATCGCCTCCCGAGCTGCAGCGTGGCGGCGAGCTGCCTCCGCTCTCCTCTCGTACTCATCCGCCTCCTCTCTGGTAATAATATATCTTCGTTTTGCCTGATAATCAAAGAAGGCAGGAGCAGGGAGAGTAATACGGACAACACGCCGTTTGTCAAAGATTAGTCGATACAGGAGAGGTGATTCATTCCTCTCGACAAACTGGTGAGAGACCATAAAATTAAAATCCAAATAAGTAGGAGGCAACTCCATATAATCCTCACGAACGTCTACCTCAAGAAAATTAGCTAAGCGGGTTGCATAAATTCCTCCAAAGAAATCTCTATTATATCTATTATGATGCAACCTACGTGCAACAATGGCTCCCAAATGATAAGATTGGTCTCCTAACACAGCACTCCTAAGAATACTGAGGTCAGGCACACACATATGACATGCTTCATCCTTACTGGTTATGCACCTACCTATGAAGAGAGAAAAATAATGTATAGCAGTAAAGTGAATGCTCCCTATGGTAGCTTATGCTATATCTCTAGATTCCCCTACAGTTATACTAGCAAGAGAATCTCTAAATTCAGATTTACGAGGATCACTAGCACTACCCCAATGTGGAAGTTTGCAAGCAAAAGTAAAATCCTCTAAGTCCATGGTATAAGATTTTTCATAAAGATCAAACATGACAGTTGGAGAATTACGTGAAGATGAAAATTCAAACCTCCTCACAAATGAACTAGTGAGTTGATGGTACTGAGGGCACTTGTCTGCCTCAAAGCTCACAAAATCGGCGTTACGCAAATATGCGTTAAATTCTTCTTTGATTCCCGCTCGATCCATAAAATTTCTGAAGGCCACTCACAAGGCCGCACTGGAGCGTCCCTTGGGGGCTCCTCATCAGCATCACGCATTGCAAGGCTGGGTCCTTGCTTCCTAGAAGAACCACCTTGGAACATTTTCCTAAGCATATTGCTTCCTCTGAAAAATTTCTGAAATTTTTAGTAACCTCAAACAAAAGTGAACCAAGCTCAACAAAATTGATAGCAACTACTCCTACAAGTGCCTAGAGACTATATCAAGCATTAGAACTACTTGGAACCATATAAATTTGACATGCAAGCTCAAGAACATGGTCACCTATGCAGCACAAATTTGCAATGAATAAAGCACTATAGCAAAAACTAATTGGACCAATGGAGGAGTCACATACCAAGGAACAATCTCCCCAAGCAGTTTTGTGAGAGGTGCTTTGAGTAAGGAGATCGAAAATCACAGCAAAGTGAGCTAGAACTCGTGCTTGAGTTGGATATTCGTGTTTGTGGGAGGAAGAAGAAGAGGATGGGTGCATGAATAAGTGGAGGAGGGCCACCGTGGGCCCACGAGGCAGGGGGCGCGCCCTGGGGCGTAGGGCGCGCCCTCCACCCTCGTGGCCAGGTGGCAGCTCCCCCCACGGTGTTTTCAGTACCATAAATCCTCAAATATTCCAGAAAAAATCATATTAAATTGGCATGGCATTTGGAGGACTTTTATTTTCGAGGTATTTTTATATTGCACGGATAAATCAGAAAACAGACAGAAAATACTATTTTTTACTTTATTTCAACTAAATAACAGAAAATATAGAGAGGGTACAGAAGGTTGTGCCTTCTAGTTGCATCCATCTCATGCTCATCAAAAGGAATCCACTAACAAGGTTGATCAGGTCTTGTTAACAAACTCATTCCGATTAACATGGAACCGGAGAAATTTTGAATAACACTATGTTACCTCAACGGGGATATGCACATCCCCAATAATAAGAATATCATATTTCTTCTTGATAGTAGGAAGAGGAAATTCAAAACCTACAAATATAATCGATGAAATTTTTCCAATAGAGTTGATACTATGAACTTGAGGTTGTTTCCTCAGAAAGTGTACCGTATGCTCATTACCATTAACATGAAAAGTGACATTGCCTTTGTTGCAATCAATAACAGCCCCTGCAGTATTCAGAAAAGGTCTTCCAAGAATAATAGACATACTATCGTCCTCGGGAATATCAAGAATAACAAAGTCCGTTAAAATAGTAACGTTTGCAACCACAATAGGCACATCCTCACAAATACCGACAGGTATAGCAGTTGATTTATCAGCCATTTGCAAAGATATTTCAGTAGGTGTCAACTTATTCAAATCAAGTCTACGATATAAAGGGAGGGGCATAACACTAACACCGGCTCCAAGATCACATAAAGCAGTTTTAACATAGTTTCTTTTAATGGAGCATGGTATAGTAGGTACTCCTGGATCTCCAAGTTTCTTTGGTATTCCACCCTTAAAAGTATAATTAGCAAGCATAGTGGAAATTTCAGCTTCCGGTATCTTTCTTTTATTAGTGACAATATCTTTCATATACTTAGCATAAGGATTCATTTTGAGCATATCAGTCAATCGCACACGCAAAAAGATAGGTCTAATCATTTCAGCAAAGCGCTCAAAATCCTCATCATCCTTTTTCTTGGATGGTTTCGGAGGAAAAGGCATGGGTTTCTGAACCCATGGTTCTCTTTCTTTACCATGTTTCCTAGCAACAAAGTCTCTCTTATCATAACGTTGATTCTTTGATTGTGGGTTATCAAGATCAACAGCAGGTTCAACTTCAACATCATTATCATTACTAGGTTGAGCATCATCATGAACATCATCATTAACATTTTCACTAGGTTCATGTTCATTACCAGATTGTGTTTCAGCATCAGACATAGATATATCATTTGGATTCTCAGGTGGTTCAGCAATAGGTTCACTAGAAGTTTGCAAAGTCCTATCATTTTTCTTTTTCTTCCTTTTAGAAGAACTAGGTACATCAATATTATTTCTCTGAGAATCTTGCTCAATTCTCTTAGGGTGGCCTTCAGGATACAAAGGTTCCTGAGTCATTCTACCAGTTCTAGTAGCCACTCTAACAGCATAATCATTTTTCTTACTGTTCATTTCATTGAGCAAATCATTTTGAGCTTTAAGTACTTGTTCTACTTGAGTGGTAACCATAGAAGCATGTTTGCTAACAAGTTTAAGTTCACCTCTAATATTAGCCATATAGTCACCCAAGTGTTTAATCATATAGGCATTTTTGTTTTAATTTTCTACCAAAATAAGCATTGAAATCTTTTTGCTTAAACATAAAGTTATCAAACTCATCCAAGCATTGGCTAGCAATTTTACTAGGAGGGATTTCAGCTCTATCATATCTATAAAGAGAATTTACCTTTACTACCTGTGCCGGGTTATCAAGACCAGGAGGTTCTTCAATAGGTAATGGATCAAGATCATATGTTTCTTCAACAGACGGTAAATTAAGACCATGTATTTCTTCAATAGGAGGTAAATTCTTAACATCTTCAGCTTTAATACCTTTTTCTTTCATAGATTTCTTTGCCTCTTGCATATCTTTAGGACTGAGAAATAGAACACCTCTCTTCTTCGGAGTTGGTTTAGGTTAAGGATCAATAATTGGTTCAGGGGCTGGCTCAGGAGGTGCCCAATTATTTTCATTTGCCAACATATTATTCAATAGAATTTAAGCTTCATCTGGTGTTCTTTCCTTGAAAAGAGAACCAGCACAACTATCCAGGTAATCTCTGGAAGCATCGGTTAGTCCATTATAAAAGGTATCAAGTATTTCATTTTTCTTAAGAGGATGATCAGGCAAAGCATTAAGTAACTTGAGAAGCCTCCCCCAAGTTTGTGGGAGACTCTCTTCTTTAATTTGAACAAAGTTGTATATTTCCTTTAAAGCAGCTTGTTTCTTATGAGCAGGGAAATATTTAGCAGAGAAGTAATAAATCATATCCTGGGGACTACGCACACAACCAGGATCAAGAGAATTAAACCATATCTTAGCATCACCCTTTAATGAGAACAGAAATATTTGAAGGATATAAAAGTAGCGAGATCTCTCATCATTAATGAACAGGGTGGCTATATCATTTAATTTAGTAAGATGTGCCACAACAGTTTCAGATTCATAGCCATGAAAAGGATCAGATTCAACCAAAGTAATTATATCGGGATCAACAGAGAATTCATAATCCTTATCGGCAACACAAATAGGTGAAGTAGCAAAAGCAGGGCCAGGCATCATTCTATCCCTAAGAGATTGCTTATTCCATTCAGCTAATAACCTCTTGAGTTCATATCTATCCTTACAAGCTAAAATAGCTGCAGAGGCTTCCATATCAAAAGTATAACCCTCAGGAATAACAAGCCTATCTTCATCATCACTTTCATCATTATAATCAGTATCAATAATTTCTTTCTCTCTAGCCCTAGCAATTTGTTCATCAAGAAATTCACTAAGGGGCATAGTAGTATCAAGCATAGAAGTAGTTTCATCATAAGTATCATGCATAGCAGAAGTGGCATCATCAATAACATGCGACATATCAGAACGAATAGCAGAAGCAGGTTTAGGTGTCGCAAGCTTACTCAAAACAGAAGGTGAATCAAGTGCAGAGCTAGATGGCAGTTCCTTACCTCCCCTTGTAGTTGAGGGATAAATTGTTGTCTTAGTGTCTTTCAAGTTCTTCATAGTGTCCAGCAGATATAAATTCCAAGTGACTCAAAGAATAGAGCTATGCTCCCTGGCAACGGCGCTAGAAATTAGTCTTGGTAACCCACAAGGGTAGGGGATCGCAACAGCTTTCAAGGGTAGAGTATTCAACCCCAATTTATTGATTCGACACAAGGGGAGCCAAAGAATATTCTCAAGTATTAGCAACTGAGTTGTCAATTCAGCCACACCTGGATAACTTAATATCTGCAGTAAAGTATTTAGTAGCAAAGTAATATGATAGTAGTGGTAACGGTAACAAAAGAGTAACAAAGGCAAAAGTAATATTTTTGGTATTTTGTAGTGATTGTAACAATAGCAACGGAAAAGTAAATAAGCGAGAACCAGTATATGGAAATCTCGTAGGCATTGGATCGGTGATGGATAATTATGCCGGATGCGGTTCATCATGTAACAGTCATAACATAGGGTGACACAGAACTAGCTCCAATTCATCAATGTAATGTAGGCATGTATTCCCAATATAGTCATACGTGCTTATGGAAAAGAACTTGCATGGCATCTTTTGTCCTACCCTCCCGTGGCAGCGGGGTCCTAATGGAAACTAAGGGATATTAAGGCCTCCTTTTAATAGAGAACCGGAACAAAGCATTAGCACATAGTGAATACATGAACTCCTCAAACTATGGTCATCACCGGGAGTGGTCCCGATTATTGTCACTTCAGGGTTGCCGGATTATAACACATAGTAGGTGGCTATAGACTTGCAAGATAGGATCAAGAACACACATATATTCATGAAAACATAATAGGTTCAGATCTGAAATCATGGCACTCGGGCCCTAGTGACAAGCATTAAGCATAGCAAAGTCATATCAACATCAATCTCAGAACATAGTGGATACTAGGGATCAAACCCTAACAAAACTAACTCGATTACATGATAGATCTCATCCAACCCATCACCGTCCAGCAAGCCTATGATGGAATTACTCACGCACGGCGGTGAGCATCATGAAATTGGTGATGGAGGATGGTTGATGATGACGACGGCGACGAATCCCCCTCTCCGGAGCCCCGAACGGACTCCAGATCAGCCCTCCCGAGAGGTTTTAGGGCTTGGCGGCGGCTCCATATCGTAAAACATGATGATTTCTTCTCCTTGATTTTTTCTCCCCCAAAGCAAATATATAGAATTGGAGTTGGCGTCGGAGGAGCTCCAGGGGGCCCACAAGGTAGGGGGGCACGCCCTGGGGGGGGGGCACGCCCCCCACCCTCGTGGACAGGTGGTGGGCCCCCTAGCCTTCATCTTTTGCAACGATTTTTTATTATTTCCGAAAAGATGTTCCGTGAAGTTTCAGGTCATTCCGAGAAGTTTTGTTTCTGCACATAAATAACACTATGGCAATTCTGCTGAAAACAGCGTCAGTCCGGGGTTAGTTCCATTCAAATCATGCAAGTTAGAGTCCAAAACAAGGGCAAAAGTGTTTGGAAAAGTAGATACGACGGAGACGTATCAAAGCGCTCAAACCAGGCGCGAGGGGCCTGTTTAAGACCATAGAGGGAGCGGCGAAGTCGACAGACCATACTGTCAGGAGCATAGTACCCCGGTGGTGGCTGCATGTAAACCTCCTCACGCAACTCGCCATTGAGAAAGGCGTTCTGGACATCAACTTGGGAGATAGACCACTGACGAACAGAAGCCACAACAAGGAGAGTGCGGACAGTGGTCATGTGAGCCACAGGAGCGAATGTCTCATCATAATCGCGTCCCTGCTCCTGCTGAAAACCACGGGCCACAAGACGAGCTTTATATCGCTAAAGAGAACCATCGGAGCGAGTCTTAATCTTGTAGACCCACTTGCAGGTGATGGGACGAACACCGGAAGGGAGGGAAACCAGCTCCCATGTGCCAGAGTGCTCAAGGGCAGCAAGCTCTTCGGCCATCGCAAGCTGCCATTCAGGTTGAGTCATGGCAGTCCGATAGGAAGTGGGCTCAGCAATAACAGAGAGACCATACCGATCAGGAGAGTAGCGATCAGGCGGGGGGCGAGACCGAGTCCGGAGGTTGTGAACCGGGGGAGGCGTGAGGAGAGGTGCACCAGAGGTGGAAGGCGCATCAGGGGAGACATCCTCAAGACGAGGGCGACGAGTATAGTGGAGTGGGAACGGTGAGAGAGGGCGACGGACTGGAGATGATGGTGGAGAGGTGGAGGAGGAGGATGGAGAAGATGGGGTAGGTGGTGAAGGAGAAGGAATGAGAGGTGCCGGAGGAAGAGATGACACAGGAGGTACATAGTAGGGTGTATCGGGAAGGAGAAGGAAAGAGAGATCGTCCACAGAGAAACTCGAGGAAGAAGGACATGGGTAGTAGGAATGAGACTCGTCAAAAGTCACATCACGCGAGATGCGCAAGCGACGACCCATAGGATCCCAACATCGATAGCCCTTGTGCTCATCACTGTAACCAAGGAAAACACACTCAACCGACTGAGCAGTCAGTTTGGTGCGTTCTTGGGGGGCAAGAAGAACATAGCACACGCATCCAAACATACGAAGAGCGGAGTAGTCAGGAGAGCGACCAGTGAGACACTCCAGAGGAATACCTGTTGGAAATATGCCCTAGAGGCAATAATAAAAGCATTATTATTATATTTCCTTGTTCATGATAATTGTCTTTATTCATGCTTTAATTGTGTTATCCGGAAATCGTAATACATGTGTGAATAACATACACCAACATGTCCCTAGTAAGCTGTTGGGGAACGTAGTAATTTCAAAAAATTTCCTACGCACACGCAAGATCATGGTGATGCATAGCAACGAGAGGGGAGAGTGTTGTCTACATACCAACGCAGACCGACTGCGGAAGCGATCACACAACGTAGAGGAAGTAGTCGTACGTCTTCTTCCCGATCCGACCGATCCAAGCACCGTTACTCCGGCACCTCCGAGTTCTTAGCACACGTTCAGCTCGATGACGATCCTCGGGCTCCGATCCAGCAAAGCATCGAGGAAGAGTTCCGTCAGCACGATGGTGTGGTGACGATCTTGATGTTTCACCGACGCAGGGCTTCGCCTAAGCTCTACAACGATATGACCGAGGTGAAATTTGGTGGCAGGGGGCACCGCACATGGCTAAGGAACGATCAACAATGATCAACTTGTGTGTATAGAGGTGACCCCTGCCCCCGTATATAAAGGGGCCAAGGGGGAGAGGTGCGCCGGCCAGGGAGAGGGCGCAGGAGGAGTCCTACTCCTACCGGGAGTAGGACTCCCCCCTCCAATCCTATTCCAACTAGGATTCCTCGTGTGAGAGAGAGAGAGAAGGGGGCCGGCCCCTCTCCTAGTCCTAATAGGACTAGGGAGAGGGGGGAGGCGCGCAGCCCTATGTGGGCAGCCCTTTCACCTTTCCACTAAGGCCCATGTTGGCCCATTTGGCTCCCGGGGGGTTCCGGTAACCTCTCGGTAATCCGGTAAAATTCCCGATTTCACCCGGAACACTTCCGATGTCCAAATATAGGCTTCCAATATATCAATCTTTATGTCTCGACCATTTCGAGACTCCTCGTCATGTCTGTGATCACATCCGGGACTCCGAACAACATTCGGTACATCAAAATGCATAAACTCATAATAACTGTCATCGTAACGTTAAGCGTGCGGACCCTACGGTTCGAGAACAATGTAGACATGACCGAGACACGTCTCCGGTCAATAACCAATAGCGGGACCTAGATGCCCATATTGGCTCCTACATATTCTACGAAGATCTTTATCGGTCAGACCGCATAACAACATACGTTGTTCCCTTTGTCATCGGTATGTTACTTGCCCGAGATTCGATCGTCGGTATCCAATACCTAGTTCAATCTCGTTACTGGCAAGTCTCTTTACTCGTTCCGTAATACATCATCTAACAACCAACATATTAGTTGCAGTGCTTGCAAGGCTTATGTGATGTGCATTACCGAGAGGGCCCAGAGATACCTCTCCGACAATCGGAGTGACAAATCCTAATCTCGAAATACGCCAACCCAACATCTACCTTTGGAGCCACCTGTAGTACTCCTTTATAATCACCCAGTTACGTTGTGACGTTTGGTAGTACCCAAAGTGTTCCTCCGGTAAACGGGAGTTGCATAATCTCATAGTCATAGGAACATGTATAAGTCATGAAGAAAGCAATAGCAACATACTAAACGATCGGGTGCTAAGCTAATGGAATGGGTCATGTCAATCAGATCATTCAACTAATGATGTGACCTCGTTAATCAAATAACAACTCTTTGTTTATGGTTAGGAAACGTAACCATCTTTGATTAACGAGCTAGTCTAGTAGAGGCATACTAGTGACACTCTGTTTGTCTATGTATTCACACATGTATTATGTTTCCGGTTAATACAATTCTAGCATGAATAATAAACACTTATCATGATTTAAGGAAATAAACAATAACTTTATTATTGCCTCTAGGGCATATTTCCTTCAGTCTCCCACTTGCACTAGAGTCAATAATCTAGATTACACAGTAATGATTCTAACACCCATGGAGCCTTGGTGCTGATCATGTTTTGCTCGTGGAAGAGGCTTAGTCAACGGGTCTGCAACATTCAGATCCGTATGTATCTTGCAAATCTCTATGTCTCCCACCTGGACTAGATCCCGGATGGAGTTGAAGCGTCTCTTGATGTGTTTGGTCCTTTTGTGAAATCTGGATTCCTTTGCCAAGGCAATTGCACCAGTATTGTCACAAAAGATTTTCATTGGACCCGATGCACTAGGTATGACACCTAGATCGGATATGAACTCCTTCATCCAGACTCCTTCGTTCGCTGCTTCCGAAGCAGCTATGTACTCCGCTTCACATGTAGATCCCGCTACGACGCTTTGTTTAGAACTGCACCAACTGACAGCTCCACCGTTTAATGTAAACACGTATCCGGTTTGCGATTTAGAATCGTCCGGATCAGTGTCAAAGCTTGCATCAACGTAACCTCTTACGGTGAGCTCTTTGTCACCTCCATATACGAGAAACATATCCTTAGTCCTTTTCAGGTATTTCAGGATGTTCTTGACCGCTGTCCAGTGATCCACTCCTGGATTACTTTGGTACCTCCCTGCTAAACTTATAGCAAGGCACACATCAGGTCTGGTACACAACATTGCATACATGATAGAGCCTATGGCTGAAGCATAGGGAACATCTTTCATTTTCTCTCTATCTTCTGCAGTGGTCGGGTTTTGAGTCTTACTCAATCTCACACCTTGTAACACAGGCAAGAACCCTTTCTTTGCTTGATCCATTTTGAACTTTTTCAAAATTTTGTCAAGGTATGTGCTTTGCGAAAGTCCAATTAAGCGTCTTGATCTATCTCTATAGATCTTTATGCCTAATATGTAAGCAGCGTCACCGAGGTCTTTCATTGAAAAACTTTTATTCAAGTATCCCTTTATGCTATCCAGAAATTCTATATCATTTCCAATCAGTAATATGTCATCCACATATAATATCAGAAATGCTACAGAGCTCCCACTCACTTTCTTGTAAATACAGGCTTCTCCGAAAGTCTGTATAAAACCAAATGCTTTGATCACACTATCAAAGCGTTTATTCCAACTCCGAGAGGCTTGCACCAGTCCATAAATGGATCGTTGGAGCTTGCACACTTTGTTAGCTCCCTTTGGATCGACAAAACCTTCCGGTTGCATCATATACAACTCTTCTTCCAGAAATCCATTCAGGAATGCAGTTTTGACATCCATCTGCCAAATTTCATAATCATAAAATGCGGCAATTGCTAACATGATTCGGACAGACTTAAGCATCGCTACGGGTGAGAAAGTCTCATCGTAGTCAATCCCTTGAACTTGTCGAAAACCTTTCGCGACAAGTCGAGCTTTGTAGACAGTAACATTACCATCAGCGTCAGTCTTCTTCTTAAAGATCCATTTATTCTCAATTGCTTGCCGATCATCGGGCAAGTCAACCAAAGTCCATACTTTGTTCTCATACATGGATCCCATCTCAGATTTCATGGCTTCAAGCCACTTTGCGGAATCTGGGCTCACCATCGCTTCTTCATAGTTCGTAGGTTCATCATGATCTAGTATCATGACCTCCAGAACAGGATTACCGTACCACTCTGGTGTGGATCTTACTCTGGTTGATCTACGAGGTTCAGTAGTATCTTGATCTAAAGTTTCATGATCATCATCATTAGGTTCCTCACTTATTGGTGTAGGTGTCTCAGAAACAGTTTTCTGTGATGTACTACTTTCCAATAAGGGAGTAGGTACAGTTACCTCGTCAAGTTCTACTTTCCTCCCACTCACTTCTTTCGAGAGAAACTCCTTCTCTAGAAAGTTTCCGAACTTAGCAACAAAAGTCTTGCCTTCGGATCTGTGATAGAAGGTGTATCCAATAGTTTCCTTTGGATATCCTATGAAGACACATTTCTCCGATTTGGGTTCGAGCTTATCAGGTTGAAGCTTTTTCACATAAGCATCGCAGCCCCAAACTTTAAGAAACGACAACTTTGGTTTCTTGCCAAACCATAGTTCATAAGGCGTTGTCTCAACGGATTTTGATGGTGCCCTATTTAACGTGAATGCGGCCGTCTCTAGAGCGTATCCCCAAAACGATAGTGGTAAATCAGTAAGAGACATCATAGATCGCACCATATCTAGTAAAGTACGATTACGACGTTCGGACACACCATTACATTGTGGTGTTCCGGGTGGCGTGAGTTGCGAAACTATTCCACAATTTTTCAAATGTACACCAAACTCGTAACTAAAATATTCTCCTCCATGATCAGATCGTAGAAACTTTATTTTCTTGTTACGATGATTTTCAACTTCACTCTGAAATTCTTTGAACTTTTCAAATGTTTCAGACTTGTGTTTCATTAAGTAGATATACCCATATCTGCTTAAGTCATCTGTGAAGGTGAGAAAATAACGATATCCGCCGCGAGCCTCAATATTCATCGGACCACATACATCGATGTGTATGATTTCCAATAAATCTGTTGCTCTCTCCATAGTACCGGAGAATGGTGTTTTAGTCATCTTGCCCATGAGGCACGGTTCGCAAGTACCAAGTGATTCATAATCAAGTGGTTCCAAAAGTCCATCAGTATGGAGTTTCTTCATGCGCTTTACACCGATATGACCTAAACGACAGTGCCACAAATAAGTTGCACTTTCATTATCAACTCTGCATCTTTTGGCTTCAACATTATGAATATGTGTGTCACTACGATCGAGATTCATCAAAAATAGACCACTCTTCAAAGGTGCATGACCATAAAAGATATTACTCGTATAAATAGAACAACCATTATTCTCTGATTTAAATGAATAACCGTCTCGCATTAAACAAGATCCAGATATAATGTTCATGCTCAACGCTGGCACCAAATAACAATTATTTAGGTCTAATATTAATCCCGAAGGTAGATGTAGAGGTAGCGTGCCGACCACGATCACATCGACTTTGGAACCGTTTCCCACGCGCATCGTCACCTCGTCCTTTGCTAGTGTCCGCTTATTCTGTAGTCCCACCAGTATCAAATACCCAGGTGCTACTGCGAGCATTAGTAAGGTACACATCAATAACATGTATATCACATATACCTTTGTTCACCTTGCCATCCTTCTTATCCGCCAAATACTTGAGGCAGTTCCGCTTCCAGTGACCAGTCTGCTTGCAATAGAAGCACTCAGTTTCAGGCTTAGGTCCAGACTTGGGTTTCTTCTCCTGAGCAGCAGCTTGCTTGCCGTTCTTCTTGAAGTTCCCCTTCTTCTTCCCTTTGCCCTTTTTCTTGAAACTAGTGGTTTTGTTAACCATCAACACTTGATGCTCCTTCTTGATTTCTACCTCCGCAGCTTTTAGCATTGCGAAGAGCTCGGGAATAGTCTTGTTCATCCCTTGCATATTATAGTTCATCACGAAGCTCTTGTAGCTTGGTGGCAGTGATTGGAGAATTCTGTCAATGACGCAATCATCCGGAAGATTAACTCCCAATTGAATCAAGTGATTATTATACCCAGACATTTTGAGTATATGCTCACTGACAGAACTGTTCTCCTCCATCTTGCAGCTATAGAATTTATTGGAGACTTCATATCTCTCAATCCGGGCATTTGATTGAAATATCAACTTCAACTCCTGGAACATCTCATATGCTCCATGACGTTCAAAACATCGTTGAAGTCCCGATTCTAAGCCGTAAAGCATGGCACACTGAACTATCGAGTAGTCATCAGCTTTGCTCTGCCAGACGTTCATAACATCTGGTGTTGCTCCAGCAGCAGGCCTGGCACCCAGCGGTGCTTCCAGGATGTAATTCTTCTGTGCAGCAATGAGGATAATCCTCAAGTTATGGACCCAGTCCGTGTAATTGCTACCATCATCTTTCAACTTTGCTTTCTCAAGGAACGCATTAAAATTCAACGGAACAACAGCACGAGCCATCTATCTACAATCAACATAAACAAGCAAGATACTATCAGGTACTAAGTTCATGATAAGTTTAAGTTCAGTTAATCAAATTTTTAGAACTCCCACTTAGATAGACATCCCTCTAATCCTCTAAGTGATCACGTGATCCAAATCAACTAAACCATAACCGATCATCACGTGAGATGGAGTAGTTTTCAATGGTGAACATCGTTATGTTGATCATATCTACTATATGATTCACACTCGACCTTTCGGTCTCTGTGTTCCGAGGCCATATCTGTATATGCTTGGCTCGTCAAGTATAACCTGAGTATTCCGCGTGTGCAACTGTTTTGCACCCATTGTATTTGAACGTAGAGCCTATCACACCCGATCATCACGTGGTGTCTCAGCACGAAGAACTTTTGCAACGGTGCATACTCAGGGAGAACACTACTTGATAATTTAGTGAGAGATCATCTTATAATGCTACCATCAATCAAAGCAAGATAAGATGCATAAAAGGATAAACATCACATGCAATCAATATAAGTGATATGATATGGCCATCATCATCTTGTGCTTGTGATCTCCATCTCCGAAGCACCGTCATGATCACCATCGTCACCGGCGTGACACCTTGATCTCCATCGTAGCATCGTTGTCGTCTCGCCAATCTTATGCTTCCACGACTATCACTACCGCTTAGTAATAAAGTAAAGCATTACATCGCGATTGCATTGCATACAATAAAGCGACAACCATATGGCTCCTGCTAGTTGCCGATAACTTAGTTACAGAACATGATCATCTCATACAATAAAATTTAGCATCATGCCTTGACCATATCACATCACAACATGCCCTGCAAAAACAAGTTAGACGTCCTCTACTTTGTTGTTGCAAGTTTTACGTGGCTGCTACGGGCTTAAGCAAGAACTCATCTTACCTACGCATCAAAACCACAACGATAGTTTGTCAAATAGACTCCGTTTTAACCTTCTCAAGGACCGGGCGTAGCCATACTTGGTTCAACTAAAGTTGGTGAGACAGTCTCCCGCAAGACATCTATGTGCAAAGCACGTCGAGGGAACCGGTCTTGCGTAAGCGTACGCGTAAGGTTTGTCCGGGTCGTCTCGTCCAACAATACCGCCGAACCAAAGTATGACATGCTGGTAGGCAGTATGACTTGTATCGCCCACAACTCACTTGTGTTCTACTCGTGCAAATAACATCAAACCATAAAACCTAGGCTTGGATGCCACTGTTGGGGAACGTAGTAATTTCAAAAAATTTCCTACGCACACGCAATATCATGGTGATGCATAACAACGAGAGGGGAGAGTGTTGTCTACGTACCAACGCAGACCGACTGCGGAAGCGATCACACAACGTAGAGGAAGTAGTCGTACGTCTTCTTCCCGATCCGACCGATCCAAGCACCGTTACTCCGGCACCTCCGAGTTCTTAGCACACGTTCAGCTCGATGACGATCCTCGGGCTCCGATCCAGCAAAGCATCGAGGAAGAGTTCCGTCAGCACGACGGCGTGGTGATGATCTTGATGTTTCACCGACGCAGGGCTTCGCCTAAGCTCTACAACGATATGACCGAGGTGAAATTTGGTGGCAGGGGGCACCGCACACGGCTAAGGAACGATCAACAATGATCAACTTGTGTGTCTAGAGGTGCCCCCTGCCCCCGTATATAAAGGGGCCAAGGGGGAGAGGTGCGCCGGCCAGGGAGAGGGCGCAGGAGGAGTCCTACTCCTACCGGGAGTAGGACTCCCCCTCCAATCCTATTCCAACTAGGATTCCTCGTGTGAGAGAGAGAGAGAAGGGGGCCGGCCCCTCTCCTAGTCCTAATAGGACTAGGGAGAGGGGGGAGGCGCGCAGCCCTATGTGGGCAGCCCTTTCACCTTTCCACTAAGGCCCATGTTGGCCCATTTGGCTCCCGGGGGGTTCCGGTAACCTCCCGGTAATCCGGTAAAATTCCCGATTTCACCCGGAACACTTCCGATGTCCAAATATAGGCTTCCAATATATCAATCTTTATGTCTCGACCATTTCGAGACTCCTCGTCATGTCCGTGATCACATCCGGGACTCCGAACAACATTCGGTACATCAAAATGCATAAACTCATAATAACTGTCATCGTAACGTTAAGCGTGCGGACCCTACGGTTCGAGAACAATGTAGACATGACCGAGACACGTCTCCGGTCAATAACCAATAGCGGGACCTAGATGCCCATATTGGCTCCTACATATTCTACGAAGATCTTTATCGGTCAGACCGCATAACAACATACGTTGTTCCCTTTGTCATCGGTATGTTACTTGCCCGAGATTCGATCGTCGGTATCCAATACCTAGTTCAATCTCGTTACTGGCAAGTCTCTTTACTCGTTCCGTAATACATCATCTAACAACCAACATATTAGTTGCAGTGCTTGCAAGGCTTATGTGATGTGCATTACCGAGAGGGCCTAGAGATACCTCTCCGACAATCGGAGTGACAAATCCTAATCTCGAAATACGCCAACCCAACATCTACCTTTGGAGCCACCTGTAGTACTCCTTTATAATCACCCAGTTACGTTGTGACGTTTGGTAGTACCCAAAGTGTTCCTCCGGTAAACGGGAGTTGCATAATCTCATAGTCATAGGAACATGTATAAGTCATGAAGAAAGCAATAGCAACATACTAAACGATCGGGTGCTAAGCTAATGGAATGGGTCATGTCAATCAGATCATTCAACTAATGATGTGACCTCGTTAATCAAATAACAACTCTTTGTTTATGGTTAGGAAACGTAACCATCTTTGATTAACGAGCTAGTCTAGTAGAGGCATACTAGTGACACTCTGTTTGTCTATGTATTCACACATGTATTATGTTTCCGGTTAATACAATTCTAGCATGAATAATAAACAATTATCATGATTTAAGGAAATAAATAATAACTTTATTATTGCCTCTAGGGCATATTTCCTTCATAAGCCTCTAGTTGACTAGCTCGTTGATCAACAGATAGTCATGGTTTCGTGACTATGGACATTGGATGTCATTGATAACGAGATCACATCATTAGTAGAATGATGTGATGGACAAGACCCAATCCTAAACATAGCATAAAGATCGTATAGTTCGTTTGCTAGAGTTTTTCCAATGTCAAGTATCTTTTCCTTAGACCATGAGATCGTGTAACTCCCGGATACCGTAGGAGTGCTTTGGGTGTACCAAACGTCACAACGTAACTGGGTGACTATAAAGGTATACTACGGGTATCTCCGAAAGTGTCTGTTGGGTTGACACAGATCAAGACTGGGATTTGTCACTCCGTATGACGGAGAGGTATCACTGGGCCCACTCGGTAATGCATCATCATAATGAGCTCAAGGTGACCAAGTGTCTGGTCACGGGATCATGCATTGCGGTACGAGTAAAGTGACTTGCCGGTAACGAGATTGAACGAGGTATTGGGATACCGACGATCGAATCTCGGGCAAGTAACATATCGATTGACAAAGGGAATTGCATACGGGGTTGATTGAATCCTCGACATCGTGGTTCATCCGATGAGATCATCATGGAGCATGTGGGAGCCAACATGGGTATCCAGATCCCGCTGTTGGTTATTGACCGGAGAGTCATCTCGGTCATGTCTGCCTGTCTCCCGAACCCGTAGGGTCTACACACTTAAGGTTCAGTGACGCTAGGGTTGTAGGGATATGTATATGCAGTAACCCGAATGTTGTTCAGAGTCCCGGATGAGATCCCGGACGTCACGAGGAGTTCCGGAATGGTCCGGGGGTAAAGAATTATATATAGGAAGTGCTATTTCGGCCATCGGGACAAGTTTCGGGGTTATCGGTATTGTACCGGGACCACCGGAAGGGTCCCGGGGGTCCACCAGGTGGGGCCACCTGCCCCGGGGGGGAACATGGGCTGTAGGGGGTGCGCCTTGGCCTACATGGGCCAAGGGCACCAGCCCCAAGGGGCCCATGCGCCTAGGGTTTCCAAAGGGGAGGAGTCCTACTAGTGGAAGGCACCCCCTAGGTGCCTTGGGGGGGGGGAGGGAAACCCCCCTTGGTCGCTGCCCCCTAGGAGATTGGATCTCCTAGGCCGGCGCCCCCCCTAGGCCCTCCTATATATAGTGGGGGAAGGAGGGCTCTTGAGACACGCTTTTGGTTGCCTCCTTCTCCCTCTCCAACACCTCCTCCTCCTCCATAGTGCTTGGCGAAGCCCTGACGGAGTACTGCAGCTCCTCCATCACCACGCCGTCGTGCTGCTGCTGGAGCCATCTTCTTCAACCTCTTCTTCCCTCTTGCTGGATCAAGAAGAAGGAGACGTTACGCTGACCGTACGTGTGTTGAACGCGGAGGTGCCGTCCGTTCGGCGCTAGGATCTCCGGTGATTCGGATCACGTCGTGTACGACTACTTCATCCACGTTCTTTGAACGCTTATGCTCGCGATCTACAAAGGTATGTAGATGCATCCGATTACTCGTTGCTAGATGAACTCATAGATGGATCTTGGTGAAGCCGTAGGAAATTTTTTGTTTTCTGCAACGTTCCCCAACAGTGGCATCATGAGCTAGGTCTATGCGTAGTTCTTCTTGCGCGAGTAGAACACAATTGGTTGTGGGCGTAGATGTTGTCAACTTTCTTGCCGCTACTAGTCTTATCTTGCTTCAACGGTATTGTGGGATGAAGCGGCCCGGACCAACCTTACACGTACGCTTACGTGAGACCGGTTCCACCGACTAACATGCACTAGTTGCATAAGGTGGCTGGCGGGTGTCTGTCTCGCCCACTTTAGTTGGAGCGGATTCGATGAAAAGGGTCCTTATGAAGGGTAAATAGAAGTTGACAAATCACGTTGTGGCTTTCACGTAGGTAAGAAAACGTTCTTGCTAGAACCCTGTTTCAGCCACGTAAAACTTGCAACAACAATTAGAGGACGTCTAACTTGTTTTTGCAGCAAGTGCTTTGTGATATGATATGGCCAAAGTTGTGATGAATGATGAATGATCTATATGTGATGTATGAGATGTTCATGCTATTGTAATAGGAATCACGACTTGCATGTCGATGAGTGTGACAACCGGCAGGAGCCATAGGAGTTGTCTTTATTTTTTATATGACCTGCGTGTCATTGAGAAACACCATGTAAATTACTTTACTTTATTACTAAACGCGTTAGCCATAGTAGTAGAAGTAATAGTTGGCGAGCAACTTCATGGAGACACGATGATGGAGATCATGATGATGGAGATCATGGTGTCATGCCGGTGACAAGGTGATCATGGAGCCCCAAGATGGAGATGAGCTATGTGATATTGGCCATATCATGTCACTATTATTATTTGATTGCATGTGATGTTTATCATGTTTTGCATCTTGTTTACTTAGAATGACGGTAGTAAATAAGATGATCCCTCATAATAATTTCAAGAAAGTGTTCCCCCTAACTGTGCACCGTTGCGACAGTTCGTTGTTTCAATGCACCACGTGATGATCGGGTGTTTGATCCAAACGTTCACATACAACGGGTGTAAGACAGATTTACACATGCAAACACTTAGGTTGACTTGACGAGCCTAGCATGTGTATAGACATGGCCTCGGAACACAGAAGACCGAAAGGTCGAGCATGAGTCGTATAGAAGATACGATCAACATGAAGATGTTCACCGACGTTGACTAGTCCGTCTCACGTGATGATCGGACATGACCTAGTTGACTCGGATCATGTTATACTTACATGACTAGCAGAGGGATGTCTATCTAAGTGGGAGTTCATTGAATAATTTGATTAGATGAACTTAGTCTAAAATCTTTACAATATGTCTTGTAGATCAAATGGCCAACGTAGTCCTCAACTTCAACGCGTTCCTAGAGAAAACCAAGCTGAAAGATGATGGCAGCAACTATACGGACTGGGTTCGGAACCTGAGGATCATCCTCATAGCTGCCAAGAAAGATTATGTCCTACAAGCACTGCTAGGTGAAGCTCCCGTCCCACAGAACCAAGACGTTATGAATGCTTGGCAGACACGTGTTGATGACTACTCCCTCGTTCAGTGCGGCATGCTTTACAGCTTAGAGCCGGGGCTCCAAAAGCGTTTTGAGAGACATGGAGCATATGAGATGTTCGAAGAGCTGAAAATGGTTTTCCAAGCTCATGCCCGGATCGAGAGATATGAAGTCTCCGATAAGTTCTTCAGCTGTAAGATGGAGGAAAATAGTTCTGTCAGTGAGCACATACTCACTATGTCTGGGTTACATAACCGCTTGACTCAGCTGGGAGTTAATCTCCCGGATGATGCGGTCATTGACAGAATCCTCCAGTCGCTTCCACCAAGCTACAAGAGCTTTGTGATGAACTTCAATATGCAGGGGATGCAAAAGACCATTCCTGAGGTATTTGCAATGCTGAAATCAGCAGAGGTAGAAGTCAAGAAGGAACATCAAGTGTTGATGGTAAATAAAACCACTAAGTTCAAGAAGGGCAAGGGTAAAAAGAACTTCAAGAAGGACGGCAAGGGAGTTGCCGCGCCTGGCAAGCAAGCTGCCGGGAAGAAGCCAAAGAATGGACCCAAGCCCGAGACTGAGTGCTTTTATTGCAAGGGAAGCGGTCACTTGAAGCGGAACTGCCCCAAATATTTAGCGGACAAGAAGACCGGCAAAACAAAAGCAGGGGCTGCGGAATAAGCGGAGACTGGCGAAGGACGAGGTGACGATGAGCGTCGGGAATGGTTCCAAGGTCAATGTGATCGCTATCGGCATGCTACCTCTATATTTGCCTTCGGGATTAGTTTTAAACCTTAATAATTGTTATTTAGTGCCAGCTTTGAGCATGAACAATGTATCGGGATCTCGTTTAATTCGAGATGGCTACTCATTTAAATCCGAGAATAATGGTTGTTCTATTTATATGAGAGATATGTTTTATGGTCATGCTCCTATGGTGAATGGTTTATTCTTAATGAATCTCGAGCGTAATGCTACACATATTCATAATGTGAGTACCAAAAGATGTAAAGTTGATAATGATAGTCCCACATACTTGTGGCACTGCCGCCTTGGTCACATAGGTGTCAAACGCATGAAGAAGCTCCATGCAGATGGACTTTTAGAGTCTCTTGATTACGAATCATTTGACACGTGCGAACCATGCCTCATGGGAAAAATGACCAAGACTCCGTTCTCAGGAACAATGGAGCAGGCAACCAACTTACTGGAAATCATACATACTGATGTGTGCGGTCCAATGAGTGTTGAGGCTCGCGGTGGCTATCGTTATGTTCTCACCCTCACTGATGATTTGAGTAGATATGGGTATATCTACTTAATGAAACACAAGTCTGAGACCTTTGAAAAGTTCAAGGAATTTCAGAGTGAGGTTGAGAATCAACATGACAGGAAAATCAAGTTTCTATGATCAGATCGTGGAGGAGAATACTTGAGTCACGAATTTGGCACACACTTAAGAAAATGTGGAATAGTTTCACAACTCACGCCGCCTGGAACACCTCAGCGTAATGGTGTGTCCGAACGTTGTAATCGCACTCTATTAGGTATGGTACGATCTATGATGTCTCTTACCGATTTACCGCTATATTTTTGGGGCTATGCTTTAGAGACTGCCGCATTCACTTTAAATAGGGCTCCGTCGAAATCCTTGAGACGACACCGTTTGAATTATGGTTTGGGAAGAAACCTAAACTGTCATTTCTAAAAGTTTGGGGATGCGATTCTTATGTCAAGAAACTTCAACCTGAAAAGCTCGAACCCAAGTCGGAAAAATGCGTCTTCATAGGATACCCTAAAGACACTGTTGGGTATACCTTCTACCTCAGATCCGAAGGCAAGATCTTTGTTGCCAAGAATGGATTCTTTCTAGAGAAGGAGTTTCTCTCGAAAGAAGTGAGTGGGAGGAAAGTAGAACTTGATGAAGTATTACCTCTTGAACCGGAAAATGGCGCAACTCAAGAAAATGTTCCTAAGGTGCCTACACCGACTAGAGAGGAAGTTAATGATAATGATCAAGATACTTCTGATCAAGATCCTACTGAAATTCGAAGGTCCACAAGGACACGTTCCGCACCAGAGTGGTACGGCAACCCTGTCTTGGAAATCATGTTGTTAGACAACGGTGAACCTTCGAACTATGAAGAAGCGATGGCGAGCCCGGATTCCGACAAATGGCTGGAAGCCATGAAATCCGAGATAGGATCCATGTATGAAAACGAAGTATGGACTTTGACTGACTTGCCCGATGATCGGCGAGCCATAGAAAATAAATGGATCTTTAAGAAGAAGACAGACGCGGATGGTAATGTGACCATCTATAAAGCTCGGCTTGTCGCTAAGGGTTATCGACAAGTTCAAGGGGTTGACTACGATGAGACTTTCTCACCGGTAGCGAAGCTAAAGTCCGTCTGAATCATGTTAGCAATTGCCGCATTTTACGATTATGAGATATGGCAAATGGACGTCAAAACGGCATTCCTTAATGGTTTCCTTAAGGAAGAATTGTATATGATGCAGCCGGAAGGTTTTGTCGATCCTAAGAATACTGACAAGGTGTGCAAGCTCCAACGCTCGATTTATGGGCTGGTGCAAGCATCTCGGAGTTGGAACATTCGCTTTGATGAGATGATCAAAGCATTTGGGTTTACGCAGACTTATGGAGAAGCCTGCGTTTACAAGAAAGTGAGTGGGAGCTCTGTAGCATTTCTCATACTATATGTAGACGACATACTTTTGTTGGGAAATGATATAGAACTCTTGGAGAGCATCAAGGCCTACTTGAATAAGAGTTTTTCAATGAAGGACCTTGGAGAAGCTGCTTATATATTAGGCATCAAGATCTATAGAGATAGATCAAGACGCCTCATAGGTCTTTCACAAAGCACATACCTTGATAAGATATTGAAGAAGTTCAATATGGATCAATCTAAGAAGGGGTTCTTGCCTGTGTTACAAGGTATGAAATTGAGCTCAGCTCAATGTCCGACCACGGCAGAAGATATAGAAGAGATGAGTGTCATCCCCTATGCCTCAGCCATAGGTTCTATTATGTATGCCATGCTGTGTACCAGACCTGATGTAAACCTTGCCGTAAGTTTGGTAGGAAGGTACCAAAGTAATCCCGGCAAGGAACACTGGACAGCGGTCAAGAATATCCTGAAGTACCTGAAAAGGACTAAGGAAATGTTTCTCATTTATGGAGGTGACGAAGAGCTCGTCGTAAAGGGTTACATCGACGCTAGCTTCGACACAGATCTGGATGACTCTAAGTCACAAACCGGATACGTGTATATTTTGAATGGTGGGGCAGTAAGTTGGTGCAGTTGCAAGCAGAGCATCGTGGCGGGATCTACATGTGAAGCGGAGTACATGGCAGCCTCGGAGGCAGCACATGAAGCAATATGGGTGAAGGAGTTCATCACCGACCTAGGAGTCATACCCAATGCGTCGGGGCCGATCAAGCTCTTCTGTGACAACACTGGAGCTATTGCACTTGCCAAGGAGCCCAGGTTTCACAAGAAGACAAGGCACATCAAGCGTCGCTTCAACTCCATTCGTGAAAATGTTCAAGATGGAGACATAGATATTTGTAAAGTACATACGGACCTGAATGTAGCAGATCCGTTGACTAAACCTCTCCCTAGGGCAAAACATGATCAGCACCAGAATTCCATGGGTGTTCGATTCATCACAATGTAACTAGATTATTGACTCTAGTGCAAGTGGGAGACTGTTGGAAATATGCCCTAGAGGCAATAATAAAAGCATTATTATTATATTTCCTTGTTCATGATAATTGTCTTTATTCATGCTTTACTTGTGTTATCCGGAAATCGTAATACATGTGTGAATAACAGACACCAACATGTCCCTAGTAAGCCTCTAGTTGACTAGCTCGTTGATCAACAGATAGTCATGGTTTCCTGACTATGGACATTGGATGTCATTGATAACGAGATCACATCATTAGGAGAATGATGTGATGGACAAGACCCAATCCTAAACATAGCATAAAGATCGTATAGTTCGTTTGCTAGAGTTTTTCCAATGTCAAGTATCTTTTCCTTAGACCATGAGATCGTGTAACTCCGGATACCGTAGGAGTGCTTTGGGTGTACCAAACGTCACAACGTAACTGGGTGACTATAAAGGTATACTACGGGTATCTCCGAAAGTGTCTGTTGGGTTGACACGGATCAAGACTGGGATTTGTCACTCCGTATGACGGAGAGGTATCATTGGGCCCACTCGGTAATGCATCATCATAATGAGCTCAAGGTGACCAAGTGTCTGGTCACGGGATCATGCATTGTGGTACGAGTAAAGTGACTTGCCGGTAACGAGATTGAACGAGGTATTGGGATACCGACGATCGAATCTCGGGCAAGTAACATATCGATTGACAAAGGGAATTGCATACGGGGTTGATTGAATCCTCGACATTGTGGTTCATCCGATGAGATCATCGTGGAGCATGTGGGAGCCAACATGGGTATCCAGATCCCGCTGTTGGTTATTGACCAGAGAGTTGTCTCGATCATGTATGCCTGTCTCCCGAACCCGTAGGGTCTACACACTTAAGGTTCAGTGATGCTAGGGTTGTAGGGATATGTATATGCAGTAACCCAAATGTTGTTCGGAGTCCCGGATGAGATCCCGGACGTCACGAGGAGTTCCGGAATGGTCCGGGGGTAAAGAATTATATATAGGAAGTGCTATTTCGGCCATCGGGACAAGTTTCGGGGTTATCGGTATTGTACCGGGACCACCGGAAGGGTCCCGGGGGTCCACCGGGTGGGGCCACCTGCCCCGGGGGGCCACATGGTCTGTAGGGAGTGCGCCTTGGCCTACATGGGCCAAGGGCACCAGCCCCAAGGGGCCCATGCGCCTAGGGTTTCCAAAGGGGAGGAGTCCTACTAGTGGAAGGCACCCCCTAGGTGCCTTGGGGGGGGGGAGGGAAACCTCCCTTGGCCGCCGCCCCCTAGGAGATTGGATCTCCTAGGCCGCCCCCCTAGGCCCTCCTATATATAGTGGGGGAAGGAGGGCTCTTGAGACATGCTTTTGGTTGCCTCCTTCTCCCTCTCCAACACCTCCTCCTCCTCCATAGTGCTTGGCGAAGCCCTGACGGAGCACTGCAGCTCCTCCATCACCACGCTGTCGTGCTGCTGCTGGAGCCATCTTCTTCAACCTCTTCTTCCCTCTTGCTGGATCAAGAAGAAGGAGACGTTACGCTGACCGTACGTGTGTTGAACGCGGAGGTGCCGTCCGTTCGGCGCTAGGATCTCCGGTGATTCGGATCACGTCGTGTACGACTACTTCATCCACGTTCTTTGAACGCTTCTGCTCGCGATCTACAAAGGTATGTAGATGCATCCGATTACTCATTGCTAGATGAACTCATAGATGGATCTTGGTGAAGCCATAGGAAAATTTTTGTTTTCTGCAACGTTCCCCAACAATACCACCCTGCAAAGCAGTCAATGGCTGAATGTTGATGAGATAGGTGGATGCAGAAACAGCCTTAGCCCAAAATGGGGTGGAAGGGAAGCAGCAATCATCAGCGCACGAGCCGTCTCAAGCAAATGACGATGCTTACGTTCGGCAACGCCATTCTGGGCATGAGCTCCAGGACATGAGAACTGAGCAAGAGTACCCTGTTCCGCGAGAAAACCACGCAACAGCCGAGAGATATACTCTCCAGCAGAGTCAGCACGAAAAGTACGAATGAGCGTGGAAAACTAGGTACGAACCATGGCAGCAAATCGTTTGTATATAGAGAGAACCTCGCTACGAGATTTCATGAAGTAGAGCCAAGTGTAGCGAGAGAAATCATCAATAAACAAAACATAGTAGCGATGACCACCTTTCGAATCAAAGGGGGCAGGACCCCAGACATCAGAATGAACTAAGTCAAAAGGACGCTGAGATACAGACTCACTAGTAGGATAAGGTAACTGAGTCTGTTTGCCAAATCTGCAACCATTACAATGTAAGGAGACATCTCCAGATATAGACCCTGAGAGGCCCTGGCGAACTAACGAAGACAAGCGAGAGCCACAAATGTGACCAAGACGATGAGGCCACTGCTGGAATGACGCAGACGAAGAGAGCAAGAGCATGGGAGTCGGCAGAAGTGGTGGCAGCGGAAGGAACACAAAGCCAGTCAACCTCCCAAAGACCCTTTGATTCATGGCGCCGGGGGCCAGCACCAACCAAAGCCTTGGTGCGACGATCCTAAATGGAGCAAGAGTCGGTATCAAGAATGACACGACAACCAGAATCAGTGAGTTGGGCAGCAGAAAAAAGATTCATGGTAAGGCGAGGAACATGGGAAACACTAGGGACAGAAAAGGATGGAGTGGAAAGAAGACCACGACTAGCAACGGGAAGAGGTGTGCCATCAGCGGTAAGAACATTAACAGGTGAATCAAGAGGTCGAAGAGAAGACAACACAGAAGAATCAGAAGACATATGAAAGGAAGCTCCAGAATCCAGAACCCACGAGGATGTACCTGACTGTGTAGAGGCCTGTGGTGGTGTAGAAGGGGTGCAGTCATAGCAGCAGCTGAACCAGTCGACGAGGAGCCAGAGGAGGCAAGTAGACGCTTGAGGCGTACAATGTCCTGGTCAATGAGTGACTGAGTCGAGGAAGATGCAGGAGGGCCACTAGAAGAGGAGCGTCTCTGGTCTCGCTTCTTCTGGCGACAATCAGACTCTGAGTGACCTGACCGGGAGCAGTAACCACAGAAAGTGTCACGGCGCGACGTACTCTTCTCAGCATAAAGAGGACGGCTCACCCCCTGAAGGAGTGGGCAGGAGTGGTGGAGCAGTGAGGCGAGCAGATGACACAGGAGCCCGGGTGGCCAACACTGAAGGACCCACAAGTAACCCAGCAGAGCAAAGACGGGTCTCCTCAGCACGAAGCTCAGCAAGCACCTCCGAGATAGGAACACGACCACGAGCAAGCAAGTGAGCCCGGCGGGGCTCAAACTTAGAGCGGAGACGAGATAAGAACTCATGAACCCTCTGAAACTCCAAGTCAGACCGCGTAGTCTGACAGCAACGGCAAGTGCCACAAATAACAGCCCTCGGTGAGTCAAGCTGACGCCAGATGGCAGAGCATTGTGAATAGAACTCATCAACAGACAAGTCACCCTGCTGAAGAGCATGCTCCTGACGCATCATAGAAAGGTATAGAGCATTGCCAGAGGGCTGATAACGCTGACAAAGATAGGACCACATCGCTGCAACAGTGTCGAGGCCCATGAACTCCGAAGCAAACTAAGGGAGGACACTCGCAGTGAGGACAGCAGCAGCTCAAGCATCATCATTGCACGACTGAGTGTAAGCAGACAAATCATTCCAGTAGACAGAAAGAGCATCAGAATATGCGGATACCTGCTGATCATAGGCATCAACGGCAGCATCATCAAGAGCCTTGGCTGCATCCCGATCAGCCTGAGAAGCATCAGCAGCAAGCATTGGCGGGACCAGTGGAACAGGAGCCAACGGAGCAACAGGGCAGGGCGGACAGGGTACCTCGCCAGAGAGAACGCCCCACAGAAGAAGACCGCGCATGTGGATACGCATGAACCCCACAAACTCAGCATAGTTGGTGCCATCGAAGATCACCGAGCACCGAGAAACCACAACATAACCCGAGGAGGACATGAAGAAGCAACTATGATGTTGCTGCCCTTTTTTTTGGTCAACTGCTACTGTAGCCCGATCTGGATCGGGAACCAGCAGTGCTCGAGGAACCGGAACGGGAACCAGCTGCGCTCGAGGAAATAGATCGAGCCAGCAGGGCTCGCAGGAGCGGGAGGTAGGCAGGGGCAGCCGGGGAGGACCGAAGCAGGCGGCGGCTGCGGCCGGATGCCGGGGGCGGCCAAGCAGGCGGCAGCTGCGGCCGAACGCCGGGGGCAGCCAAGAAGGCGGCGGCTGCGGCCGGACGAAGCAGCAGGCCGCGACGGCTGAACGAAGCAGCAAGCGGCGGCGGCAGGACGAAGCAGCAGGCCACGGCGGCTGGACGAAGGAGCCAGCAGCAGCTGCAGGACGAGGCAGAGGGCGGCAGGTGCCTGACGAGGCAGCTCGCAGCAGCTGCAGGACGAGGTAGCCGACGGAAGTAGCTGGGTGACGCAGTCAACGGGAGGATCCGGGCAGAAACTGCCAGCCACGGGCGGAGAGAGCCGGCGACGAGCGGATCTGGTTACGGGCGAAGCACGCACGGAGCTGCATCGAGAGAGGCTAACCTAGCATCTGATACCATGTTGGATAATGAGCAACTGACTTTACTGAGGGCCAAAGGCCAATACATATACATGTGTGGTAAAGTGCAGGAAACCCCTTATACAATGGGGATAAATCGAAAAGAGACTATACACATCTAACAAAAATAACATACCAAATCACTGATGTTATTATCCAAATTCAGCAACATACAAGACTGAATGTTACAGTAGAGTACACATTGCAAGTTCATCCAAATCCCTCAACTTTTACATTTGATTTGACACATCTTATTATGTGGAGAACTACATGAGAAATTATCCTCTATATTCTATACAACTCAAGAAGATCAAAGAAAAAGAAAAGATCAGTGGCACTAGTACATAATAAATATGAGAAAACACAAAATTTGTGCAAAAACATGATCCATGTACATTCTAATTAGGATAAAGAGGAAAAAAGACTGCAGTCATGTTTTGTGATATAAGTACAATCTTGTCTTTTTGTATTTTCGGACAAGTCTACTTTTTTCCTCATATTTTGCCATACGCTTACCATGGAACTTCTTAAAAACTGGTTCAAGTGTACGAGTAGAGAGTTCATCAACACAGGACCATCGCCTACCAAAGAAAATAATTAATTCCCAATCATTATAGATAAAGGGAGGGTAAACCTTTTCATTGAATGCCAAGTTCATCTTTCTAAGATTGGGCGTAATCCACACGGGAGCCGGGCAGTTGGAGCAAAGCCGGGGAGACACAAGTTCCTTCCTGCTGTTATTACCCAAGTCGAGAATTCCCATATCAAGGGGATTGTTCTTGAATCCCCTTGTCCAAAGCACACTGTCATCAGGTAAAAAATATTATAAAAATTCAGTTATGGTTAGTTATTTTAAGGTAAAAGCATCTCTAGCATATGCCCTAAACTTAATCTCTCAAAACTTCTTCCTATTTCAAAAAGTTAAAAAACTTAAGGGATTAAACTTTTCCTTGGCTAGCAGATCCCCTAGAATTTTTGGTTTGACAATTCTTCCAAACCTTTGCTCGAACAACTGAAACAAAATTAATCTATTTCAAAGCAAACATAAACAATTCAAATGCATCATATTATAATTAAACTAGAACATAATTAAGGTTCACCCAACCCATCAAACGTAACAATAGGTTGCGCCAAAAGGCACAGAATGAACAAGTAAATTGCAAAAAGCACCAACACGCGATGGACCTAAATCCAACATAGCATGAGCCTCAAGCAATTGCGTCGTCACCGTTGGCACCACCATCAACGCTGCCGCCGCACATCTTAGCCAAGATGTCCCCACGGGCGAACTCTCAATATTGTTTCATATTCTTGTCCAGGTCTAGGATTCATGAACATGATAGCATGGCCATTGACCACTCTTTTTCTTCTTTGCTCCTCGACCGCCAATGCAAGCTTTTGCTCCTCAAGCTTAATCTTTATTAGTATTATTTTGGCCTCTAATGCAAGTCTTTTCGTCTCAATTTCAAGTCTTTTTTGTTCCGCTAGCACCTTCCTCTCTTTGGCCGCCGTCTTTTCTTCCACGTCTCCTCCATCATCTTCATCTCATAGAAACAAGTCATCTTCTCCTTCCGGTCGGCCGCCAATGCCCTCTTCATCTCCACAATCGCAATCTACTCTTCTTTGTATGCTCCGACACCACCATTCTTCTTGGTATGCTTTGCAATTTTGATCCATCTGGCCGGACGAAAGGAGTGGATGGGTTCTCTACTAAGGCCTTCCACTATGTAGGCCAAAAGTGATGCCAAATTTGCTTTTTGGATATTTGGCACCGATGCCCTACATTGTCAAGCCGATGCCAAATAAAAATTCATGGGCACCGGAGCATCTACTTGCTCCGAAGCCAAATCCATCGAGCAAATAAAGTAAGGGCGTCGTACTGCAGTGAGTCAGGAAGGAGGGCAGTGAGCCAGGAAGGAGAGACGCTGGCAGTGGGGTGTCTTGGCCTGGTCTATACTATTTTATGTATGTGGGTCCAAGCTTCAATCGATGCTAACTTCTCAACATGGTGTGAGCGGTGCTAAATATTTTGTATCTGACATAGATGTGTATGTGGCAAACTTTTCAGAGTTTTGGCACCTAACACATAGTGGAAGGCCTAAGTCGGCATCATCAACAATAATGGTGTTGAGCCTTTGCCTCTTCGGTGTTGTCACATAGTTCCTTCTTGTCTACTTCTCATGTCGATCCAGCTCTTTGTAGCAATGATGCAAACAAAAGTCATAGCTCTTTTCCTACCAAATAAGGCCAACGCCCCAAAAATTGGTTCCTTCAGTTCTCCGGGCTCAAACAAAGAAAATTCCCACTGCTGCAGTTTAAGTTGATGACCACTGATAAAGCTACTAAGCAATGGGCTAAGAACAAAGGCCAAGGGTGTGGATGTCTGTTTATTAGTACTTGACTGTTTTTCAATTCGGAATCTGTCTAATTTTGGGCCATTCATAACCAAGCACGTGTATAGGCCAGAAAAACCAACACTTCAAATACTCCTCCCAGCCTCATCGTTTATTTTCTATCCATTTATTTAGCACCTTGTGGGTGGATCGGTGAACATGATTTTGCAATTTATTTATTTTCCATGCCCACCTGACTGTTCTAATCACACCCCAAAGCAATTCCTGGAAACTGAAACCGGAGATACAAAGTACACTGAAGTTAAAAAAAAACACAAGGTATACTCGCTGTTAAAAAACTGAAATAGTGCATATAACCAATTTTTCCTACATAATAAAGGAGCATTAATCAAAAAGCAGATTGATTTTTCTGCATTACCACTGGAAGAAACATCATGCCAAGCATTAAGAAAGTTCGTCAGTCCCTCCAAAGTGAACTTACTCGTATACAAAATTTTCCAACAGTATTCGAGCTACCTATATCAACAAAAAGTCATAAAAGATTCCTTCAAACAGGTGAAACGTCGTGAGCACGAGCAATCCTGTCTCGAAATCACTCATAACAAAAACTTCCCGCGCGTCTTAGTTGATAGAAAATCTGGCCATCGTAATAACTTAGGCATCACACTTCCAAGTTAACGGCTAGATTCGGCATACGATCCATCACAACTATCATTCAAAAATCTAAACCAATGGACAAACACGACCACATTGGAATCATCTTCAACTTCGCCAACATCTGAAACGTAAAATCAACAATAAATACAACACTTACTCAAAATATTTTATAACCAAAACTGAAAGAAGCCTATAAATTGATAAACAAGATTTCAAGATGTAGCAGGAAATAATCCTTCAATGGATAATGGACCAATCCAGCCTTTGTAAGCATGAAACACAATATTTTTCTATTCCAATTTATGTCTCAGTTGGAGCAAAATAAAGGGTGGGAGAACAACCAAATTACTCAGAGTGATGTTTGGCTCTGAGATAATGGACCAATCCCAACCCTTGTGACAAACAACATGAGAAAAAAAAGGTAAAAAGGTACTCCCTCCGTCCGGAAATACTTGTCGTTGAAATGGATGTATCTAGATGTATTTTAGTTGTAGGTACATCCATTTCCATCCATTTTGATGACAAGTATTTCCGGACGGAGGGAGTATCATAAATGAAGTGACTTGCCTGAAAATATTGGTTGATGTCCCCCCTGGTTGAGAAAAAAAAGATCTACCTACAACTCAAGGACATTATGCAAAAAAATCAGAGTAGAACTTATAACGATGATGGTAGGATTGGTACAGATAAAGAATGAAAAGAAAATATGCAGAAGAGTTAGCATTTACAACTTAGCAGTCCCAGTATTTTTAGGATCGCTTCTAAAATTGCTATGCATATGAGATAGTCATAGAGCAAAACAAGAGACATCAAGAGTGACGACTTCAGTGAGGAGGAGACGGAGAAAAGACTGATCTGTAGGCATGACTAAAAAGGACGCCACCAAAAGAACTTGACACTTGTAGTTTCATCATGTGACCATACAAGACTTAGGTAGTGACAAATAAGAGCTGCAGAAATAGGAATCAAGGAAAAGATACTGATAAAAAACTGAAGAAATAGACTGAAGAAAGCACAAGGATAAATGAAAGAATTAAAATGCAAGACTGTCCGGTTACTCAGCTCATGCTTGGACAGAACAGTGAAGAAACAAATACAATGAAAACTGATAAAAAAGAATTGACTGAAAAGTGAAAAGTAAACAAAGAGGTATTAAGAAAACTAAAGAATAATAACACAGCAGAAATGAAGAAATTTAAGAATGAAAGACTGAACAAACTGAAAAAAAGTGACGATTAACTGAAACAAAAGAAAAAAGAATGAAGGACTAATCAAGATTGGAAGTGAAGATTAATGAAGAGAAAAATACTGAGGGACTACAAATTGACTGATGATTGAAGAGACCCCTCTTAGAAAATCAATGATGCCACAACACTGAAATGAACACACAATGGCATTACCTTCACAGATCCAGGAAATACAATCATTCCCTCGGGGAAATTGTCCAAGCTAATCGCTGCAGCTCAGAATAAGTTTTCCATACTTATTCTTCATATTAGATCTCACTACGGAAGAAGAAAAACTCTGCAAAACAACTACCGTAGATCTGAAAATTGAACTGAAGAAGTACAGAACATGGTGCTGAAATCAAAACCAAACAAAAGGAACTGGCTGCCAATCCACTGTGCAATCCTCCACACAACTTTTAGCAGTGTACATTCCATAAGCATAGGTACAGGAGTGCTGAAATCGTTGCAGCACGCAGGGTGCAGAGCTACAGGGGTAAAAAATCCTCCCTGCCCGTCGGCAACGTAACTCGGATGGCAAAAACACAACAGACTAAACAAGGGGAAAATAAAAGGCCGCGCATGGCGTACACACCTTGCCGGCGGCAGGCGCTGGTCTGGCCCCTCCATGCTCCATCTCCTACCTCTCTCTCAGACTGAGCAGGATGAATCCCCTGTGGCCTCCCCACCTCAAACCAGGTCGGTTTACTTGGAAACCCAGTAAAAAAAACAGACCGCAAGACACAAAACCAGAAAAGAGATCGAACCATGCTCTGAGATTCACACTTAAAAGAAATCTGATGCACACAAACTTCGAATGAGCAAGAAATCAAAACCAGTCGATTAATTTTAGCAGAAACAAAGGCAAAAAGATAGCGACAGATATACCAAAGAGCCAAGACTAAAACTTAACAAAGGTAGTACTGGTACTGGAATCCATGTCTAAGACACACGGGCAGCCAAAATATAGTTAAAAAAATTACAGCAACAAGGAGGTTATAATGTAGCTTTCCTATTTTGCGCCAAGTGAAAAATAGCCTCTGTATCCTGCTATTCAGGGGTGCACAAGCAAGCAGATTGACAACATAGTGCCGTTACAGATCAGCTAGGCCAAGATGGATATAAAACCAAATGTAAGCGGCTCACAGATGCTGGATCTGTATGCTGAAACATACCAGGTCAGATGGGGCACATAAGCTGGCAACAAGGAGGGAATTAGAGCTCTGCTCAAAGATAGGCGAAAGGACACATCTTATTTTATTTCGAAAAAATAGATTGGTCAGATAGTTTGTTTTTGTTGAAAGACAAGCTATTTCAGCTTAGTCCATGTCCAACTAGCTGCAGCTAAGCCAACACACATGCTGACAGATGTCTTTCAGCCCCCGGAATGAGCTATTCAAATGATGCACGTTTGTAAGTGTATATATATAGCTGCCAAAGCAGATTGCCACTGTACAGTATACTTAAACAAGCCAGATGTGCATTTTGAAAGAACAACAATGCATACTTTCATCCTGCTCTATCGCAAATGTTACCACTTATCTTCTACATCAGCAAAGAGACAATACGATTCTTATATTTCTAACGCGTAGTTGAATGAAAATAACATGCCAAATCCCTGATGTTATTATCCAAATCCAGCAACATACAAGATTGAATGTTACAGTAGAGTACATATTGCAAGTTCATCCAAATCCCTCAACTTTTACATTTGATTTGACACATCTTATTGTGTGGAGAACTACATGAGAAATTATCCTCTATATTCTATACAACTCAAGAAGATCAAAGAAAAAAAATAACAGTGGCACTAGTACATAATAAATATGAGAAAATACAAAATTTGTGCAAAAACATGATCCATGTACATTCTAATTAGGATAAAGAGGAAAAAAGACTGCACTCATGTTTTGTAATATAAGTACAATCTTGTCTTTTTGTATGGTGCATGATGATATTTTTGGACAAGTCTACTTTTTTCCTCATATTTTGCCATACGCTTACCATGAAACTTCTTAAAAACTTGTTCTAGTGTACGAGTACAGAGTTCATCAACACAGGACCACCGCCTACCAAACTAAATAATTATTACCTATAATTATAGATAAAGGAAGCTAAAACCTATTCATTGAATGCCAGGTTCATCTTTCTAAGATTGGGTGTAATCCACACAGGAGCCGGGCAGTTGGACCAAAGCTGGGGAGAAAAAAGTTCCTCCCTGCTGTTATTACCCAAGTCGAGAATTCCCATATCACGGGGATTGTTCTTGAGTCCCCTTGTCCAAAGCACACTGTCATCGGTAAAGTAGGCATGGTTTCCCTTGAGAGCGGGATAGTCTTGAGCAGTAAGACAAAGTGATTGATTGTGCCCAAGAAACAACACATGGTCGCGCAAGCAACTGATTTTCTTAATTTTCTCTCCTGACGAAGCATCGACTTCATATATTTTGAGTTTTCCAGTGCTCCAAAACACAGATGCCCCAGGCTCGGGTTCTAAATCACAGTGCTCACATAATCTCCACACTTGAAGAAGATTGCCCCATGGAGCTTGGACAATGTAAGTATTCAGAAACCGGTCCTCAGGCTCTAGCTCCTGTGTAATCATCTTCATCGTGAGAACAGGGCTACTTAGATCGAAAGCGTGAATTTGCCCAAATGAAGTGACTGCGTACAGCAGGCCATTCTTGTAAATGCAATCATCATAGTTGGTGTATGGTGGCAGCCATATCCAACTATCATCCCCTGCCCTTGCAACTGAGAGCTGACTAGCTGGATTGTGTATGAGCGCCACAATGTATCCATTGCATGTATCAGAAAACACGAAAGCTTTATGGTGAAGCTTGTTCCTCAGCTCTCCAAGAGCCAAAATTGATGGCGGACCGTAAACCATTTTTGCGGAGTGGTATGAGTACTCGTACTGGTGAAGAGCACCAGAGTCATTATAGATGGGTTTCACATGCTCAACGGTGATCACTGAAGGGAGATTAATCTGTTCACCAGTGATGGGATTGACAAGGTGCATCTCTGATCTGTCATCAACTGTAACAAGCAAACCTTGCGAGGACCCAATCAGATGCCTATTTCTGATGGGTGGCCCTGGCAGAGCTAGCTTGTACGTCCTCTTCTCCGCGAGGCTGTAGAGGCAAGCAACGCTCTCGCCGGCAGATTCAGAGGTGTAGAGGAGGCACGGCGTCTGGGGACGCGTGTAGTGCCCAAGGCTGCGGAGCCTGGAGTACGCGGAGCGCCAGGAGGAGCAGACTGAGCCGGCACGAAGGAGGTCAGGGATCTCGAGGGTGGCAAATATACCCATCAAGATGTCCTGAGGCAGCTCAGGCGATGCGCCCTCCATAGTCTTGATCAGTGGAGGATGCTTGCACAATTTCTTCAGTGAACTTGGAGTGAGGCGCAGCAGCCTAGGCAAAGCTCTGAGGACTAGCGAGCACAGATATGCTGGGTGTATAGCGAGACTCCATAAGCTCATTGTCCAGGCTAGGCTACAGGCCTCCGTATAGGCAAAATCAATCTTGGACGACTTGCAAAGACCCAATGACGGAGGAGGAAAATACGCAGCTTCCGCGATGCGCCGATTATTCTCAGGCGTACCGCCGGACTTCATAATCTACAGGCATCCGTATATATATATATAAGCTTTAATTAAAAAAAAATTACAACTTTGGATGGAAACAGAGGATAAGAGTTCTTGTGGGTAACTTATAGATCACAAACGGAGGACAAACCTGATTCGAATACGCGAAGAACTGGATTGGATTGGGCACTCGGGGATTCTTTTGCTGATGAAGGGACGGACTTGATTCGAGGAGTCCTACTCGGTTTGCTTCTCAGAATCCTCCTATCTCTCTACCAAAGGGAGGAAGGAAATTATTAGAGCAATAACCGGCGGAAGGTGAAACATAGCCAAATCAGATGCGGCGGAAGGTGATACCCAGATTGAAGAGGGAGATCTAAGCCGCAGCAGCCGCAGCAGAGGAGGGAGGGGGCGCAGCCGCAGCGTTGACCTGATTGGATCAGCAGAGGAGGGTGGAGGCGGGGGAGCGCCTATAGGGCGCAGCACGCGCTGGGAAGGAAGCGGGCGCGCACCCCCCGCTCCCCTTCTGGGCCGGCCCATGTGTGGCCGGGACGCCGCCTGTTTTTTTTTTTTTGCGGATGTTTCCTTTTTCTTTTTTTCTTTTTTTCAATAATTCGGGATATGAAAAAGGTCCTAAATGTCAGAAAAGTTGCTAATTTTGAATAAAACAATCATGATTTGGCAAAAAATGTTCACAAATTTAAAAAATGTTCATGAATTTAAAACAATGTTCACGATTTCAAAAAAATGTTTGTGAAATTGAAAAATGTTCACAAAATAAGTAAATCATGATTACAGAAAAATGCTCTGGAATTCAGAAATTGTTCACGAATTTGTAAAAAAATGTTTACAAACTTAAAAAATGTTCATAATTTAAAAAATTCAAACAAATGTTCGCTAATTCGAAACACATTCATGAATTTGGAAAAAATGTTCATGATTCAAAAAAATGTTCACGAATTTGGAAAAAATGTTCGCTAATTCAAAAAATATTCAAAAATTTGAAAAAAATGTTCATGATTTTGAAAAAGTAGACTTTAATTTTAAAATGTTCATTATTTCAAAAAAATGTCCATGATTTGAAAAACATGTTCATGACTTAAGAGAATCTTCAAAACTTTCTAAAAAATTGTTCATGATTTCAAAAAAAAAGTTTGTGAGTTTTTAAAAATGTTCACAGTTTCAAAAAAATGTTCATGATTTAAGAGTAACAATGTAGTGAAAATAAAACCACAATTTTGGAAAAAATGTTCATCATTAAAAAAATAATTTTAGAAAACAAATCACGAATTAATAGATTTTAGGAAATTGGAAAACAAGAATAAAAATGAAAACATAAAAGTAAAGAAACAATGAAAAGAAAACAGAAAAAGGAAAAGAAAAAACGAAAAAAGAAAAAGAAAAACCGAAAGACAAACATAAAAAACCGGTTCAGGGAAGGTTCTAGAACCTTTCCCTAAACCGGGGGTACGCGCCATGGCGCTCGCGGGCGTGGTACGCACCGTATAGGATCCCCGTCGAGGCGGCTGCGAGTATTCCTCTTCGCACAGCGCTCACGTGCCTCTGCTCGTGGGCCGGCCCAACTAGCAGGCGAACACGGCACCTGGTATGGACCAGCCAGGCAATCAGCGAATCGCTCGCCAGCTCACGCTTCGTTCTTTCCTAAAAAAACATACGCTTCGTTCTCCACTCAAAAAAGCAAACGCACGAAAAAAGTTCATCCATTTCCAAAAAAAATCATCAGTTTTGAAATAGACTTCCTCGATATCCAAATATAGGACCCGGTGATAGACGTGGAGTTTAGGGTTTAGGATGGACGCCTCGGGAGCGGAGCCTGGGAGGCGATTTCCTTCCCCTTCCCATCATTCTTCTACCTACCACCCGCTCGCCATTACCACGCATCCTCTGCGCTCAACCACTGCTTCCTCCATCGTTGGGGCGGATGACAGCACCTCACCGTCGCGGCGCTCCTCGTCGTCTTCGGCCGGCGTCGCGGGTGGCGGAGCCACTGTTGCTTCCGCCTCCCCCAGTCGATGCGAACTCACCGAAGGCGTATCGGGAGATGGAACGGGTGGTGCGGGAGAGGTTCCCAGACCGCTCGGAGTGGTCAGATCTCTTCGACGTCATCATTCAACATGCCACGTTCGAGGAATACACGAGATTCACCGGCGTCGATGGCGCATCGGATGTGGAGCTCCTGTTCTGGGTCATTCAGGAGGCGAGCTCTCCAGATCCAGCGCACGCAGCGAGGTGGAGCAACTTCCACGCGCTCAATCCGCCTCGGCTCAACATCGCAAGGCTGCGGATGGATGCTCTACCCAGAATTCCATCGGATGCGCTACCGCCGGGGTCCCCTCCCCTCCTCCCCCCTCGCTTGCAATAATCGTTGCCGATGGCGATGGTCGGAGCGCGCGGGGTTGGAATCCTGCTCCTGCTGGTCACAATCAGGCGTGCGAGAGGAGCAAGCGTGACATCGAGCCTCCTCCATGGCCTAGAGTTCATCTTTGACAGCAATCCTGACATGCCGCGGTATTAGCGTTAGAGAAAGGAAAGGACCAGGGTATGATTCCTGAGATTCTGTCTGCTACTTCAATTGAGTATCTGCATGCATTTCGTGTTAGGGAACATAGTAATTTCAAAAAAATTCCTACGCACATGCAAGATCATGGTGATGCATAGCAACGGGAGGGGAGAGTGTTGTCTACGTACCCTCGTAGACCATAAGCGGAAGCGTTATGACAACGCGGTTGATGTAGTCGTACGTCTTCACGATCGACCGATCCTAGCACCGAAGGTACGGCACCTCCGCGGACTGCACACGTTCAGCTCGGTGACGTCCCATGAACTCACGATCCAGTAGAGCTTCGAGGGGAGCTTCGTCAGCACGACGGCGTGATGATGGTGACGATGAAGTTACCGACGCAGGGCTTTGCCTAAGCACCGCTACGATATGACTGAGGTGGATTATGGTGGAGGGGGGCACCGCACACGGCTAAGAGATCAATGATCAACTTGTGTCCATAGGGTGCCCCCTCCCCGTATATAAAGGAGTGGAGGAGGGGGAGAGGGCCGGCCTCCTAGGCGCGCCCGAGGGGGGAGTCCTACTCCCGGTGGGAGTAGGATTCCCCCTTCCCAAGTTGGAGTAGGAGAGGGAAGGAAAGGGAAGGAGGGAGGAAGGAAAGGGGGGGCGGCCCCCCTCCCAATTCGGATTGGGCTTGGGGGGGGGCGCCCCCTCCTTTGCTCCTTCCCCCTCTTTTCCACTAAGGCCCAATAAGGCCCATATACCTCCCGGGGGGTTCCGGTAACCTCCCGGTGCTCCGGTATATTCCCGATCTCACCCGGAACCATTCTGATGTCCAAATATAGTCGTCCAATATATCGATCTTTATGTCTCGACCATTTCAAAACTCCTCGTCATGTCCGTGATCATATCCGGGACTCCGAACTACCTTCGGTACATCAAAACACATAAACTCATAATACTGATCGTCACCAAACGTTAAGCGAGCGGACTCTACGGGTTCGAGAACTATGTAGTCATGACCGAGACACGTCTCCGGTCAATAACCAATAGTGGAACCTGGATTCTCATATTGGTTCCTACATATTCTACGAAGATCTTTATCGGTCAAACCGCATAACAACATACGTTGTTCCCTTTGTCATCAGTATGTTACTTTCCCGAGATTCGATCGTCGGTATCTCAATACCTAGCTCCATCTCGTTACCGGCAAGTCTCTTTACTCGTTCCGTAATGCATCATCCCGCAACTAACTCATTCATCACATTGCTTGCAAGGCTTATAGTGATGTGCATTACCGAGAGGGCCCAGAGATACCTCTCCGACAATCGGAGTGACAAATCCTAGTCTCGATCTATGCCAACTCAACAAGTACCATCGGAGAAACCTGTAGAGCACCTTTATAATCACCCAGTTACGTTGTGACGTTTGGTAGCACACAAAGTGTTCCTTCGGTAATTGGGAGTTGCATAATCTCATAGTCATAGGAACATGTATAAGTCATGGAGAAAGCAATAGCAGTAAACTAAAATGATTAAGTGCTAAGCTAACGGAATGGGTCAAGTCAACCACATCATTCTCCTAATGATGTGATCCCGTTTTATCAAATGACAACTCATGTCTATGGTTAGGAAACTTAACCATCTTTGATCAACGAGCTAGTCAAGCAGAGGCATACTAGTGACACTCTGTTTGTCTATGTATTCACACATGTATTATGTTTCTGGTTAATACAATTTTAGCATGAATAATAAACATTTATCATGAAATAAGGAAATAAATAATAACTTTATTATTGCCTCTAGGGCATATTTCCTTCAGTCCCCCACTTGCACTAGAGTCAATAATCTAGATTACATAGTAATGATTCTAACACCATGGAGTCTTGGTGATGATCATGTTTTTCTCGTGAGAGAGGCTTAGTCAAGGGTCTGCAACATTCAGATCCGTATGTATCTTGCAAATTTCTATGTCTCCCACCTGGACTTGATCACGGATGGAATTGAAGCATCTCTTGATATGCTTGGTTCTCTTGTGAAATATGGATTCCTTTGCCAAGGCAATTGTACCAGTATTGTCACAAAAGATTTTCATTGGACCCGATGCACTAGGTATGACACCTAGATCGGATATGAACTCCTTCATCTAGACTCCTTCCTTTGCTGCTTCCGAAGCAGCTATGTACTCCGCTTCACACATAGATCCCGCCACAACGCTTTGCTTAGAACTGCACCAACTGACAACTCCACCGTTCAATATAAACACTTATCCGGTTTGCGATTTAGAATCGCCCATGTCAGTGTCAAAGCTTGCATCAACGTAACCATTTATGGCGAGCTCTTTGTCACCTCCATAAACGAGAAACATATCCTTAGTCCTTTTCAGGTATTTCAGGATGTTCTTGACCGTCGTCCAGTGATCCACTCCTGAATTACTTTGGTACCTCCCTGCTAAACTAATAGCAAGGCCCACATTAGGTTTGGTAAACATCATTGCATACATGATAGAGCCTATGGCTGAAGCATAGCAAACACTTTTCATTTTCTCTCTATCTTCTGCAGTGGTCGGGCATTGAGTCTGACTCAACTTCACACCTTGTAACATAGGCAAGAACCCTTTCTTTGCTTGATCCATTTTGAACTTTTTCAAAACTTTATCAAGGTATGTGCTTTGTGAAAGTCCAATTAAGCGTCTTGAACTATCTCTATAGATCTTGATGCCCAATATATAAGCAGCTTCACCGAGGTCTTTCATTGAAAAACTATTATTCAAGTATCCTTTTATGCTATCCAGAAATTCTATATCATTTCCAATCAACAATATGTCATCCACATATAATATTAGAAATGCTACAGAGCTCCCACTCACTTTCTTGTAAATACATGCTTCTCCAAAAGTCTGTATAAAACCATATGTTTTGATCACACTATCAAAACGTTTATTCCAACTCTGAGAGGTTTGCACCAGTCCATAAATGGATCGCTGGAGGTTGCACACTTTGTTAGCACCTTTTGGATCGACAAAACCTTCTGGTTGTATCATATACAACTCTTCTTCTAGAAATCCATTCAGGAATGCAGTTTTGACATCCATTTGCCAAATTTCATAATCATAAAATGCGGCAATTGCTAACATGATTCAGATAGACTTAATCATCACTATGGGTGAGAAAGTCTCATCGTAGTCAACCCCTTGAACTTGTCGGAAACCTTTTGCAACAAGTCAAGCTTTGTAGATAGTAACATTACCATCAACATCAGTCTTCTTCTTGAAGATCCATTTATTCTCTATGGCTTGCCGATCACCGGGCAAGTCAACCAAAGTCCACACTTTGTTCTCATATATGGGGCCCATCTCAGATTTCAAGCCTCAAGCCATTTTGCGGAATTTGGGCTCACCATCGCTTCTTCATAGTTCGTAGGTTCGCCATGGTCAAGTAACATGACCTCCAGAATAGGATTACCGTACCACTCTGGTGCGGATCTTACTCTGGTTGACCTACGAGGTTTGGTAGTAACTTGATCTGAAGTTTCTTGATCAATATCATTAGCTTCCTCACTAATTGGTGTAGGTGTCACAGGAACCGGTTTTTGTGATGAACTACTTTCCAATAAAGGAGCAGGTACAATTACCTCATCAAGTTCTACTTTCCTCCCACTCACTTCTTTTGAGAGAAACTCCCTCTCTAGAAAGGATCCATTCTTAGCAACAAATGTCTTGCCTTTGGATCTGTGATATAAGGTGTACCCAACAGTCTCCTTTGGGTATCCTATGAAGACACATTTCTCCGATTTGGGTTCGAGCTTATCAGGTTGAAGTTTTTTCACATAAGCATCGCATCCCCAAACTTTAAGAAACGACAACTTTGGTTTCTTGCCAAACCATAGTTCATAAGGTGTCATCTCAACAGATTTAGATGGTGCCCTATTTAACGTGAATGCAGTCGTCTCTAAAGCATAACCCCAAAACAATAGCGGTAAATCAGTAAGAGACATCATAGATCGCACCATATCTAGTAAAGTATGATTACGACGTTTGGACACATCATTACGCTGTGGTGTTCCGGGTGGCATGAGTTGCGAAACTATTCCGCATTGTTTCAAATGAAGACCAAACTCGTAACTCAAATATTCTCCTCCATGATAAGATCGTAGAAACTTTATTTTCTTGTTACGATGATTTTCCACTTCACTCTAAAATTCTTTGAACTTTTCAAATGTTTCAGACTTATGTTTCATTAAGTAGATATACCCATATCTGCTCAAATCATCTATGAAGTTGAGAAAATAACGATACCCGCCGCGATCCTCAACATTCATTGGACCACATACATCAGTATGTATGATTTCCAACAAATCTATTGCTCGCTCCATTGTTCCGGAGAACAGCATTTTAGTCATCTTGCCCAGGAGGCATGGTTCGCAAGTACCAAGTGATTCATAATCAAGTGATTCCAAAAGTCCATCAGTATGGAGTTTCTTCATGCACTTTACATCAATATGACCCAAACGGCAGTGCCACAAATAAGTTGCACTATCATTATCAACTCTGCACCTTTTGGCTTCAACATTATGAATATGTGTATTACTACTATCGAGATTCAACAAAGATAGACCACTCTTCAAGGGTGCATGGCCATAAAAGATATTACTCATATAAATAGAACAACCATTATTCTCAGATTTAAATGAATAACCGTCTCGCATCAAACAAGATCTAGATATAATGTTCATGCTCAACGCTGGCACCAAATAACAATTATTTAGGTCTAAAACTAATCCCGAAGGTAGATGTAGAGGTAGCGTGCCAACGGCGATCACATAGACTTTGGAACCATTTCCCATGCGCATCGTCACGTCGTCCTTAGCCAATATTCGCTTAATCCGTAGTCCTTGTTTCGAGTTGCAAATATTAGCAACAGAACCAGTATCAAATACGCAGGTGCTACTGCGAGCTTTAGTAAGGTACACAACAATAACATGTATATCACATATACCTTTGTTCACCTTGCCATCCTTCTTATCCGCCAAATACTTGGGGTAGTTCCGCTTCCAGTGGCCAGTCCCTTTGTAGTAGAAGCACACAGTCTGAGGCTTAGGTCCAGACTTGGGTTTCTTCTCCTGAGCGGCAACTTGTTTGCCATTCTTCTTGAAGTTCCCCTTCTTCTTCCCTTTACCCTTTTTCTTGAAACTAGTGGTCTTGTTGACCATCAACACTTGATGCTCCTTCTTGATTTCTACCTCCACAGCCTTTAGCATCGCGAAGAGCTCAGGAATTGTCTTATCCATCCCTTGCATATTATAGTTCATCACAAAGCTCTTGTAGCTTGGTGGCAGTGATTGAAGAATTTTGACAATGACACTATCATCTGGAAGATTAACTCCTAGTTGAATCAAGTGATTATTGTACCCAGACATTTTGAGTATATGTTCACTGACAGAACTATTCTCCTCCATCTTACATCTATAAAACTTATTGGAGACTTCATATCTCTCAATCCGGGCATTTGCTTGAAATATTAACTTCAACACCTGGAACATCTCATATTCTCCATGACGTTCAAAACGTCGTTGAAGTCCCGGTTCTAAGCCGTAAAGCATGGCACACTGAACTATCGAGTAGTCATCAACTTTACTCTGCCAGACGTTCTTAACGTCATCAGCAGCATCTGCAGCAGGCCTGGAACCCAGCAGTGCTTCTAGGATGTAATTCTTCTATGCAGCAATGAGGCCTCAAGTTACGGACCCAGTCCGTGTAATTGCTACCATCATCTTTCAACTTAGCTTTCTCAAGGAACGCACTAAAATTCAACGGAACAACAACACGGGCCATCTATCTACAACAACATAGACAAGCAAAATACTATCAGGTACTAAGTTCATGATAAATTAAAGTTCAATTAATCATATTACTTAAGAACTCCCACTTAGATAGACATCCCTCTAGTCATCTAAGTGATCACGTGATCCAAATGAACTAAACCATGTCCGATCATCACGTGAAATGGAGTAGTTTTCAATGGTGAACATCACTATGTTGATCATATCTACTATATGATTCACGCTCGACCTTTCGGTCTCAGTGTTCCGAGGCCATATCTGCATATGCTAGGCTCGTCAAGTTTAATCCGAGTATTCTGCATGTGAAAAACTGGCTTGCACCCGTTGTATCTGAACGTAGAGCTTATCACACCCAATCATCACGTGGTGTCTCGGCACGATGAACTCTTGCAACGGTGCATACTCAAGGAGAACACTTATACCTTGAAATTTAGTGAGGGGTCATCTTATAATGCTACCACCATACTAAGCAAAATAAGATGCATAAAGGATAAACATCACATGCAATCAAAATAAGTGATATGATCTGGCCATCATCATCTTGAGCCTTTGATCTCCATCTCTAAAGCACCATCATGATCACCATCATCACCGGCTTGACACCTTGATCTCCATCGTAGCATCGTTGTCGTCTCGCCAACTATTGCTACTACGACTATCACTACCGCTTAGTGATAAAGTAAAGCAATTACAGGGCGATCGCATTGCATACAATAAAGCGACAACCATATGGCTCCTGCCAGTTGCCGATAACTTCGTTACCAAACATGATCATCTCATAAAATAAAATATAGCATCATGCCTTGACCATATCACATCACAACATGCCCTGCAAAAACAAGTTAGACGTCCTCTACTTTGTTGTTGCAAGTTTTACATGGCTGCTATGGGCTGAGCAAGAACCATTCTTACCTACGCATCAAAACCACAATGATATTTTGTAAGGTTAGTGTTGTTTTAACCTTCACAAGGACCGGGCGTAGCCACACTCGATTCAACTAAAGTTGGAGAAACTGACACCCGCCAACCACCTGTGTGCGAAGCACGTCGGTAGAACCAGTCTCGCGTAAGCGTACGCGTAATGTCGGTCCGGGCCGCTTCATCCAACAATACCACAGAATCAAAGTATGACATGCTGGTAAGCAGTATGACTAGTATCACCCACAACTCACTTGTGTTCCACTTGTGCATATATCATCTACGCATAAACCTGGCTCGGATGCCACTGTTAGGGAACATAGTAATTTAAAAAAAAATCCTACGCACACGCAAGATCATGGTGATGCATAACAACGATAGGGGAGAGTGTTGTCTATTTACCCTCGTATACCGTAAGCGGAAGCGTTATGACAACGCGGTTGATGTAGTCGTACGTCTTCACGATCGACCAATCCTAGCACCGAAGGTACGGCACCTCCGCAGACTGCACACGTTCAACTCGGTGACATCCCACGAACTCATGATCCAGTAGAGCTTCGAGGGAGAGCTTCGTCAGCACGACGACGTGATGACGGTGATGATGAAGTTACCGATGCAGGGCTTCACCTAAGCACCGCTACGATATGACCGAGGTGGATTATGGTGGAGGGGGGCACCGCACACGGCTAAGAGATCAATGATCAACTTGTGTCTATGGGGTTCCCCCTCCCCGTATATAAAGGAGTGGAGGAGGGGGAGAGGGCCGGTGTCGGTGTCAAAACCGGCGGATCTCGGGTAGGGGGTCCCGAACTATGCGTCTAAGGCGGATGGTAACAGGAGGCAGGGGACACGATGTTTACCCAGGTTCGGGCCCTCTCGATGGAGGTAATACCCTACTTCCTGCTTGATTGATCTTGATGATATGAGTATTACAAGAGTTGATCTACCACGAGATCGGAGAGGCTAAACCCTAGAAGCTAGCCTATGGTATGATTGTTGTTGTCCTACGGACTAAACCCTCAGGTTTATATAGACACCGGAGGGGGCTAGGGTTACATAGAGTCGGTTACAAGGGAGGAGATCTACATATCCAAATCGCCAAGCTTGCCTTCCACGCCAAGGAGAGTCCCATCCGGACACAGGACGGAGTCTTCAATCTTGTATCTTCATAGTCCAACAGTCCAGCCAAAGGATATAGTCCGGCTGTCTGAGGACCCCTAATCTAGGACTCCCTCAGTAGCCCCTGAACCAGGCTTCAATGACAATGAGTCCGGCGTGCAGATTGTCTTTGGCATTGCAAGGCGGGTTCCTCCTCCGAATACTCCATAGAAGATTTTGAACACAAGGATCGTGTCCGGCTGTGCAAAATAAATTCCACATACCACCATAGAGAGAATAATATTTCCACCAATCTAATCTGCTGACAGCTTTTCCACTACAAAAAAAGACACATCTATGACATTTTGGGCCGAACGAATTTTTTTTCTGTCATACATATGACACTTCTATGATGATAATTGTGACAAAACCCGGTATCATCATAGATGTGGTGGGCTCCTACTTCTATGACAAAAAATCATGACAGAAAATGGGCTTTTCGTCCTGGGCGGGCCGGAGACGCAGCTGCATGACATTCTTTGGGCCGTCCATGACGGAAAAAAACGTGGTAGAAGCGAGGGCGAGGAAAATTTCAGGGAGTTCCTGGTTACGGTGGGAGGTCGGGGCCCGAGCGATGCGTGTTTCTCTCATACACGTACGCGCGTGTGTGCAAGGCGTTGGCTCTAACTGAACCTGAGCAAGGTGTTGGGCTCTAACTGAACCCGAGCGATTGCACTGCAGGCTACACGTTACTAAACCCGAGCGATCGATCGATGGCTGTTAACTGAACCCGATCGAGCGATTCCTTCGCTACTGCTGCTAACTGAAGCCGATCGATTGGATGAACAGTGAGCGTTGCGGGCGGGTTTGGATGAACAGTGAGTGGTGGCGTTGCCTCTGGATGAACAGGACCCCATGGTGTGGTGGTGTTGGGTTTCGTAGTAATTTCAAAAAATTTCCTACGCACACGCAAGATCACGGTGATGCATAGCGACGAGAGGGGGAGAGTGTGATCTACGTACCCTTGTAGATCGACAACAGAAGCGTTAACTTGGTTGATGTAGTCGTACGTCTCCACGGCCTGACCGATCAAGCACCGAAACTACGGCACCTCCGAGTTCTAGCACACGTTCAGCTCGATGACGATCCCCGGACTCCGATCCAGCAAAGTGTCGGGGAAGAGTTCCGTCAGCACGACGGCGTGGTGACGATCTTGATGTACTACCGTCACAGGGCTTCACCTAAGCACCGCTACAATATTATCGAGGACTATGGTGGAAGGGGGCACCGCACACGGCTAAGAATATGATCACGTGGATCAACTTGTGTGTCTATGGGGTGCCCCTGCCCCCGTATATAAAGGAGTGGAGGAGGGGAGGGCCGGCCCTCTCTATGGCGCGCCCTAGGGGAGTCCTACTCCCACCGGGAGTAGGATTCCCCCTTTCCTAGTCCAACTAGGAGCCCTTCCATGTAGTAGGAGTAGGAAACAAGGAAGGGGCGCAGCCCCTCCCCCTAGTCCAATTCGGACTAGGCCTTGGGGGGGCGTGCGGCCTGCCCTAGGCAGCCCCTCTCTCTTTCCCGTATGGCCCAATAAGGCCCAATACTTCTCCCGGCGAATTCCCATAACTCTCCGGTACTCCGAAAATACCCGAACCACTCGGAACCTTTCCGATGTCCGAATATAGTCGTCCAATATATCGATCTTTACGTCTCGACCATTTCGAGACTCCTCGTCATGTCCCCGATCTCATCCGGGACTCCGAACTTCTTCGGTACATCAAAACTCATAAACTCATTATATAACTGTCATCGAAACCTTAAGCGTGCGGACCCTACGGGTTCGAGAACAATGTAGACATGACCGAGACACGTCTCCGGTCAATAACCAATAGCGGAACCTGGATGCTCATATTGGCTCCTACATATTCTACGAAGATCTTTTATCGGTCAGACCGCATAACAACATATGTTGTTCCCTTTGTCATCGGTATGTTACTTGCCCGAGATTCGATCGTCGGTATCCTATACCTAGTTTAATCTCGTTACCGGCAAGTCTCTTTACTCGTTCTGTAATCCATCATCCCGCAACTAACTCATTAGTCGCAATGCTTGCAACACTTATGTGATGTGCATTACCGGGAGGGCCCAGAGATACCTCTCCGACAATCGGAGTGACAAATCCTAATCTCGAAATATGCCAACCCAACATGTACCTTTGGAGACACCTGTAGAGCACCTTTCTAATCACCCAGTTACGTTGTGACATTTGGTAGCACACAAAGTGTTCCTCCGGCAAACGGGAGTTGCATAATCTCATAGTCATAGGAACATGTATAAGTCATGAAGAAAGCAATAGCAACTTACTAAACGATCGGGTGCTAAGCTAATGGAATGGGTCATGTCAATCAGATCATTCACCTAATGATGTGATCCCGTTAATCAAATAACAACTCTTTGTCCATGGTTAGGAAACATAACCATCTTTGATTAACGAGCTAGTCAAGTAGAGGCATACTAGTGACACTCTGTTTGTCTATGTATTCACACATGTATTATGTTTCCAGTTAATACAATTCTAGCATGAATAATAAACATTTATCATGGTATAAGGAAATAAATAATAACTTTATTATTGCCTCTAGGGCATATTTCCTTCAGTCTCCCACTTGCACTAGAGTCAATAATCTAGATCACATCGCCATGTGATTTAACATCAATAATTCACATCAACATGTGATTAACACCCGTAGTTCACATCATCATGTGACCAACACTCAAAGGGTTTACTAGAGTCAATAATCTAGTTCACATCTCTATGTGATTAACACCCAAAGAGTACTAAGATGTGATCATGTTTTGCTTGTGAGAGAAGTTTAGTCAATGGGTCTGCCACATTCAGATCCGTATGTATTTTGCAAATTTCTATGTCAACAATGCTCTGCACAGAGCTACTCTAGCTAATTGCTCCCACTTTCAATATGTATCCAGATTGAGACTTAGAGTCATCTGGATTAGTGTCAAAACTTGCATCGACGTAACTCTTTACGACGAACCTTTTTGTCACCTCCATAATCGAGAAACATATCTTATTCCACTAAGGATAATTTTGACCGCTGTCCAGTGATCTACTCCTAGATCACTATTGTACTCCCTTGCTAAACACAGTGTAGGGTATACAATAGATCTGGTACACAGCATGACATACTTTATAGAACCTATGGCTGAGGCATAGGGAATGACTTTCATTCTCTTTCTATCTTCTGCCGTGGTCTGGCTTTGAGTCTTACTCAATTTCACACCTTGTAACACAGGCAAGAACTCTTTCTTTGACTGTTCCATTTTGAACTACTTCAAAATCTTGTCAAGGTATGTACTCATTGAAAAAACTTATCAAGCGTCTTGATCTATCTCTATAGATCTTGATGCTCAATATGTAAGTAGCTTCACCGAGGTTTTTCTTTAAAAAAACTCCTTTCAAACACTCCTTTATGCTTTGCAGAATAATTCTACATTATTTCCGATCAACAATATGTCATTCACATATACTTATCAGAAATGCTGTAGTGCTCCCACTCACTTTCTTGTAAATACAGGCTTCACTGCAAGTCTGTATAAAACTATATGCTTTGATCATACTATCAAAGCGTTTATTCCAACTTCGAGAGGCTTGCACCAGTCCATAAATGGATCGCTGGAGCTTGCACACTTTGTTAGCTCCTTTTGGATCGACAAAACCTTCCGGCTGCATCATATACAACTCTTCTTCCAGAAATCCATTCAGAAATGCAGTTTTGACATCCATTTGCCAAATTTCATAATCATAAAATGCGGCAATTGCTAACATGATTCAGACAGACTTAAGCATCGCTACGGGTGAGAAGGTCTCATCGTAGTCAACCCCTTGAACTTGTCGAAAACCTTTTGTGATAAGTCGAGCTTTGTAGACAGTAATATTACCGTCAACGTCAGTCTTCTTCTTGAAGATCCATTTATTCTCAATTGCTTGCCGATCATCGGGCAAGTCAACCAAAGTCCACACTTTGTTCTCATACATGGATCCCATCTCAGATTTCATGGCCTCAAACCATTTCGCGGAATCTGGGCTCATCATCGCTTCCTCATAGTTCGCAAGTTCGTCATGGTCTAGTAACATGACCTCCAGAACAGGATTACCGTACCACTCTGGTGCGGATCTCACTCTAGTTTACCTACGAGATTCGATAGTAACTTGATCTGAAGTTTCATAATCAATATCATTAGCTTCCTCACTAATTGGTGTAGGTGTCACAGAAACTGGTTTCTGTGATGTACTACTTTCCAATAAGGGAGTAGGTACAGTTACCTCGTCAAGTTCTACTTTCCTCCCACTCACTTCTTTCGAGAGAAACTCCTTCTCCAGAAAGTTTCCGAATTTAGCAACAAAAGTCTTGCCTTCGGATCTGTGATAGAAGGTGTATCCAATAGTTTCCTTTGGATATCCTATGAAGACACATTTCTCCGATTTGGGTTCAAGCTTATCAGGTTGAAGCATTTTCACATAAGCATCGCAGCCCCAAACTTTCAGAAACGACAACTTTGGTTTCTTGCTAAACCACAGTTCATATAGTGTCGTCTCAACGGATTTAGATGGTGCCCTATTTAACGTGAATGCAGCTGTCTCTAATGCATAACCCCAAAACGATAGTGGTAAATCGCTAAGAAGCATCATATATTGTACTATATCCAATAAAGTACGTTTATGACGTTCGGACACACCATTATGCTGTGGTGTTCCAGGTGGAATGAATTTGTGAAACTATTCCACATTGTTTTAATTGAAGACCAAACTCGTAACTCAAATATTTGTCTCCGCGATCAGATCGTAGAAACCTTATTTTCTTGTCACGATGATTTTCCACTTCACTCTGAAATTCTTTGAACTTTTCAAATGTTTCAGACTTATGTTTCATCAAGTAGATATACCCATATCTGCTCAAATCATCTGTGAAGGTCAGAAAATAATGATACCCTCCGCGAGCCTTAACACTCATCGGATCGCATACATCAGTATGTATTTATTTCCAATAAGTCAGTTGCTCGCTCCATAGTTCCGGAGAACGGCGTTTTAGTCATCTTGCCCATGAGGCATGGTTCGCAAGCATCAAGTGATTCATAATCAAGTGATTCCAAAAACCCATCAACATGGAGTTTCTTCATGTGCTTGACACCAATATGACCTAAACGGCAGTGCCACAAATAAGTTGCACTATCATTATTAACTTTGCATCTTTTGGTTTCAATATTATGATTATGTGTATCACTACGATCGAGATCCAACAAACTATTTTCATTGGGTGTGTAACCATATAAGGTTTTATTCATGTAAACAGAACAACAATTTATTCTCTTACTTAAATGAATAACCGTATTACAATAAACATGATCTAATCATATTCATGCTCAACGCAAACACCAAATAACACTTATTCAGGTTCAACACTAATCCCAAAAGTATAGGGAGTGTGCCATGATGATCATATCAATCTTGGAACCACTTCCAACACACATCGTCACTTCACCCTTAACTAGTCTCTGTTTATTCTGCAACTCCCATTTCGAGTTACTAATCTTAGCAACTGAACTAGTATCAAATACTGAGGGGTTGCTATAAACACTAGTAAAGTACACATCAATAACATGTATATCAAATATACTTATGTTCACTTTGCCATCCTTCTTATCTGCCAATCACTTGGGGTAGTTCCGCTTCCAGTGACCAATCCCTTTGCAGTAGAAACACTTAGTCTCAGGCTTAGGACCAGACTTGGGCTTCTTCACTTGAGCAGCAACTTGCTTGCTGTTCTTCTTGAAGTTCCCCTTCTTCCCTCTGCCCTTTTCTTGAAACTAGTGGTCTTGTCTACCATCAACACTTGATGTTTTTCTCGATTTCTACCTTCGTCAATTTCCGCATTACGAAGAGCTTGGGAATCGTTTTCGTTATCCCTTGCATATCATAGTTCATCACGAAGTTCTACTAACTTGGTGATGGTGACTAGAGAATTCTGTCAATCACTATCTTATCTGGAAGATTAAGTCCCACTTGATTCAAGCGATTGTAGTACCCAGACAATCTGAGCACATGCTCACTAGTTGAGCGATTCTCCTCTCCATCTTTTAGCTATAGGACTTGTTGGAGACTTCATATCTCTCAACTCGGGTATTTGCTTGAAATATTAACTTCAACTCCTGGAACATCTCATATGGTCCATGACGTTCAAAACGTCTTTGAAGTCCCGATTCTAAGCCATTAAGCATGGTGCACTAAACTATCAAGTAGTCATCATATTGAGCTAGCCAAACGTTCATAACGTCTGCATCTGCTCCTGTAATAGGTCTGTCACCTAGCGGTGCATCAAGGACATAATTCTTCTGTGCAGCAATGAGGATAAACCTCAGATCACAGATCCAATCCGCATCATTGCTACTAATATCTTTTAACACAGTTTTCTCTAGGAACATATAAACACAGGGAAGCAACAACACGAGCTATTGATCTACAACATAATTTGCAAAATACTACCAGGACTAAGTTCATGATAAATTTAAGTTCAATTAATCATATTACTTCAGAACTCCCACTTAGATAGACATCCCTCTAATCCTCAAGTGATTACGTGATCCAAATCAACTAAACCATGTCCGATCATCACGTGAGATGGAGTAGTTTCATTGGTGAACATCGCTATGTTGATCATATCTGCTATATGATTCACGCTCGACCTTTCGGTCTCCGTGTTCCGAGGCCATATCTGTATATGCTTGGCTCGTCAAGTATAACCTGAGTATTCTGCGTGCGCAAATGTTTTGCACCCGTTGTATTTGAACTTAAAGCCTATCACACCCGATCATCACGTGGTGTCTCAGCACGAAGAACTTTCGCAACGGTGCATACTTAGGGAGAACACTTCTTGATAATTAGTGAGAGATCATCTTATAATGCTACTGTCAATCAAAGCAAGATAAGATGCATAAAAGATAAACATCACATGCAATCAATATAAGTGATATGATATGGCCATCATCATCTTGTGCTTGTGATCTCCATCTTTGAAGCACTGTCGTGATCACCATCGTCACCGGCGCGACACCTTGATCTCCATCGTAGCATCGTTGTCGTCTCGCCAATCTTATGCTTCCACAACTATCGCTACCGCTTAGTGATAAAGTAAAGCATTACAGCGCGATTGCATTGCATACAATAAAGCGACAACCATATGGCTCCTGCCAGTTGCCGATAACTCGGTTACAAAACATGATCATCTCATACAATAAAATTTAGCATCATGTCTTGACCATATCACATCACAACATGCCCTGTAAAAATAAGTTAGACGTCCTCTACTTTGTTGCTGCAAGTTTTACGTGGCTGCTACGGGCTTAAGCAAGAACCAATCTTACCTACGCATCAAAACCACAATGATAGTTTGTCAAGTTGGTGCTGTTTTAACCTTCGCAAGGACCGGGCGTAGCCACACTCGGTTCAACTAAAGTTGGAGAAACTGTCACCCGCTAGCCACCTTTGTGCAAAGCACGTCGGGAGAACCGGTCTCGCGTAAGCGTACGTGTAATGTCAGTCCGGGCCGCTTCGTCCAACAATACCGCCGAACCAAAGTATGACATGCTGGTAAGCAGTATGACTTATATCGCCCACAACTCGCTTGTGTTCTACTTGTGCATATAACATCAACACATAAAAACTAGGCTCGAATGCCACTGTTGGGTTTCGTAGTAATTTCAAAAAATTTCCTATGCACATGCAAGATCATGGTGATGCATAGCGACGAGAGGGGGAGAGTGTGATCTACGTACCCTTGTAGATCGACAACGGAAGCACTAACTTGGTTGATGTAGTCGTACGTCTCCACGGCCCGACCGATCAAGCACCGAAACTATGGCACCTCTAAGTTCTAGCACACGTTCAGCTCGATGACGATCCCTGGACTCCGATCCAGCAAAGTGTCGGGGAAGAGTTCCGTCAGCACGACGGCATGGTGACGATCTTGATGTACTACTGTCGCAGGGCTTCGCCTAAGCACCGCTACAATATTATCGAGGACTATGGTGGAAGGGGGCACCGCACACGGCTAAGAATATGATCACGTGGATCAACTTGTGTGTCTATGGGGTGCCCCCTGCCCCCGTATATAAAGGAGTGGAGGAGGGGAGGGTTGGCCCTCTCTATGGCGCGCCCTAGAGGAGTCCTACTCCCACCGGGAGTAGGATTCCCCCTTTCCTAGTCCAACTAGGAGTCCTTCCATGTAGTAGGAGTAGGAAACAAGGAAGGGGCGCAGCCCCTCCCCCTAGTCCAATTCGGACTAGGCCTTGGGGGGGGGGCTGCCCTAGGAAGCCCCTCTCTCTTTCCCGTATGGCCCAATAAGGCCCAATACTTCTCCCGGCGAATTCCCGTAACTCTCCGGTACTCCAAAAATACCCGAACCACTCGGAACCTTTCCGATGTCCGAATATAGTCGTCCAATATATCGATCTTTACGTCTCGACCATTTAGAGACTCCTCGTCATGTCCCCGATCTCATCCGGGACTCCAAACTTCTTCGGTACATCAAAACTCATAAACTCATTATATAACTGTCATCGAAACCTTAAGCGTGCGGACCCTACGGGTTCGAGAACAATGTAGACATGACCGAGACACGTCTCTGGTCAATAACCAATAGCGGAACCTGGATGCTCATATTGGCTCCTACATATTCTACGAAGATCTTTTATCGGTCAGACCGCATAACAGCATACGTTGTTCCCTTTGTCATCGGTATGTTACTTGCCCGAGATTCGATCGTCGGTATCCTATACCTAGTTCAATCTCGTTACCGGCAAGTCTCTTTACTCGTTCCGTAATCCATCATCCCGCAACTAACTCATTAGTCGCAATGCTTGCAAGGCTTATGTGATGTGCATTACCGAGAGGGCCCAGAGATATCTCTCTGACAACCAGAGTGACAAATCCTAATCTCGAAATACACCAACCCAACATGTACCTTTGGAGACACCTTTAGAGCACCTTTATAATCACCCAGTTACGTTGTGACGTTTGGTAGCACACAAAGTGTTCCTCCGGCAAATGGGAGTTGCATAATCTCATAGTCATAGGAACATGTATAAGTCATGAAGAAAGCAATAGCAACATACTAAACGATCGGGTGCTAAGCTAATGGAATGGGTCATGTCAATTAGATCATTCACCTAATGATGTGATCCCGTTAATCAAATAACAACTCTTTGTCCATGGTTAGGAAACATAACCATCTTTGATTAACGAGCTAGTCAAGTAGAGGCATACTAGTGACACTCTGTTTGTCTATGTATTCACACATGTATTATGTTTCTGGTTAATACAATTCTAGCGTGAATAATAAACATTTATCATGGTATAAGGAAATAAATAATAACTTTATTATTGCCTCTAGGGCATATTTCCTTCAGGTGGAGGGCTGGATGAACAGTAGACGGTGGAGGGGTGCCCGTGGAGGGGTGCCCGTGGAGGGGTGGTTGAACAGGACCCCGTGGTGTGGAGGGCTAGATGAACAGTAGACGGTGGAGGGGTGCCTGTGGAGGGGTGGTTGAACAGGACCCTGTGGTGTGGAGGGCTGGATGAAAAGTAGACGGTGGAGGGGTGCCCGTGGAGGGGTGGTTGAACAGTAGCCGGTGGAGTAGCGCGTGGTGGAGGCTGGATGAACAGGAGCCCGTGGAGGCTGGAGGAGGTCGACGGTAGCCCGTGGAGGCTGGAAGAGGTCGACGGTGGAGATGAATAGTATCCCGTGGAGTCCCGTTTTGTGGTACACCACACCCCTCCCGATGAACAGGACCCCCGTTTCGACCGTAGCGCTCCAACACAAGTCCGTTTCCTCCGTTTTGCGGTACGCCACACCCCTCCCGATCAACAGGACCCCCGTTTCAAATGTAGGAGGTCCGTTTCCTCCGTTTTGCGGTACACCACACCCCTCCCGATCAAGAGGACCCCCGTTTCGACTGTAGGAGGTCCATTTCCTCCATTCTGCGGTACGCTAGGCCTCCTTTCCATCGCCTGTTCCGTCCAAGCCCTCCCAATGAACACGACCACGCATTCCGTTCCGACCCAGCCGGTTGGCTCCCACGCGTTCCGTTGCCTCCCGATGAACACAACGCATTCTGTTGCCTCCCCATAAACACGACGCATTCCGTTGCCTCCCCATGAACACGATGATGCCGCTGTTTCTCTGTTCCGACCCAGCCATGTACACGAGCCCTCGCCGTACGTATGCGCGAGTAGGCGTTCGAGACCCTGCCCGTATGTACGTACATGGCTGTATTTTCTTTCTTGCACCCTGGTCGCTGTACGTACGTGTACATGCTACGTGCGCGCCTCTACTACGACACGTACACGCCTCTACTACGACACGTGCGCGCCCCTACATCGACCAGTATGTACGTACACGTTCGCGACCAGAATGACAACGCTACGTACGCTTCGACCACGTGGGTCCCGACTGTCAGGCACTTCCTTGCCTGCGAAGATGTAGCTGGTGGGTCCCAGCAGTCAGGGGGCGAATTGTTTTTTTGCTCGGACGCACTTCCTTGCGTGCGAAGGTGTAGCTGCTGGGTCCCAGCAGTCACGGGGCGAATCGTTTTTTTTGCCCGGACGCACTTCCTTGCGTGCGAAGGTGTAGTTGGTGGGTCCCAGCAGTCGGGGGGCGAATCGTTTTTTTGGACGCACTTCTTTGCATGCGAAGATGTAGCTGGTGGGTCCCAGCAGTCAGGGGGGTGAATCGTTTTTTTCTCGGACGCACTTCCTTGCGTGTGAAGATGTAGCTCGTGGGTCCCAGCAGTCAGGGGGCGAATCATTTTTTTCGTGAAATACGGTGGCCCGTCCGGTGGGTCCCCGCTGTCAGGTGGAGGAATAATTATTTTGCGCGTAATAAGGAGGCACTTCCTTGCGGCTGCCGTGGACCCAGCTGTCAGCCTCTCCACGTACAGTCCACGTCCGATGGAAGTCGTTCCTTGACCACGTTGACCACGCCGCGCCGAGAGCACCAGGGCGGTGGATGACGGCGAGGCCTAGGAAGGGGACGACGCGGAGCCGGGGAAGACGTGGCAGTGGATGCACACGTGAGAGGAGTACGAGGGTTCACTAGTTCGGCTACGCTGCCGTCGCCGCAGAATAACAGGGGGTGTGGGTGAGTGGAGGGATGGCCTGGCCAGCGGGGGGAGTAGTAGGGGGCGGTGAGGCCTCTGCAGCAGCACAGCCGATCACGGGAGGCAAGAGCAGGCGGCACGACCGGCGCTGCTTTGGGCGGCTGGAGCAAGAAGACCAGAGGTTGAAGAAGCACGACGGCTGTTGGATGGACATCGTACGGTCACTGCAGCTAGAATCATTTATATTGACTAAGTTGGCAAAGCCGTTGGTACGTCAACTTAGTAGGCCCACAGGTCAGCTTTCGAAACGGTGCGCCCCAGATGTCAGGGGGAGGAATCATTTTTTTGGGCGGGTGAAGCTAGAATATCCGAGATTGAAGAAGAAGCACGACATCCGTTGGATGGACATCCAACGGCCACTGCTGCTAGAACCGTGTGTTGACTATAAGTTGACAAAGCCTTGCATACGCGTCAACTCTGTTTTTTTAGGGGACGCGTCAACTTAGTAAGGCCAGAAGTGTGTGGCAGAGAGCCCATTTGAGATTTGTAAGAATGTGTAGCCCATTTTTGAATTCTAATGAAATTTACTACAACCCATTTACAGTTTGTTAAAAGTACAACCCATTTCAACCAACCGTTCAAAATAGAATTCAATAAAATTTCCCACATTTTGATGGGATCCGAAATATTTTTATCCCGAAATTTCTAGTCAGATTAAATACAATTTTAATATAAATTTATATTACGTAAAAATCCAACGAAACATTGCGCTCGCAACAATTAATGAAATTAAAATTTTCAATATCTAAAAATAATATTTTATAAAGTAATCACGTGTTTGGTGCATTTTTTATAGTTACTGCCCAGTTTTTATAATTACATCCAATTTATTATTTCTTAAAGCCCATTTTCTTGTTAAGCCTAATGCATCCCTCCTAGGAAAGATTTGCAGCCCAACGGGGCGGAGAATAACAACTTGACCTTGCCTGGGTATTCCTAAAAAAAGTATAGCTGGGCTAGCCATTTTTAGCTTGAAAAAAAATTAATATCTGGGCTGGATATCTTGCCTGGGCTAGACGGGCCACAGCCCGCCCAGTTAATACCTGCAGCGATGTTTTCATTGTTGTTCAGAGGAGAAAAATTAATATCTAGGCTAAACATCGAAAAACTCTGAAGTGCTCACACCTCAAAAACACAAATACTACTCGGGCTGCTTGGTCCTAGCTGTCGGCCGCTTCTTGTGCAATTCTCTTGTTTATTGACTACTATATAGGTTGACAATGGTGTGGGACCATGATGTCAGGAAACCAGGAGGAAGCAAAATA
>NC_041382.1:58329875-58338755 GCF_002162155.2 Triticum dicoccoides | reverse complement strand
GCATACGTGAGGCTATGGACTTGGTGGGTCCCCATTGTCATCCTCTCCAAGTAAAGTCATCTCCTCGCTCGCGCGCGCTTTCCGCCCGAAACAGTCAGCGTCGCCCGCCCCGCTTCTCGGTGCAGGCGATTGCTCCGCCTTTAAACGACACAAGTGTCGTCCGTCTGTCCATCTGCCGCCCACATTAACGATACGCGGTTGCCGAGGCGGCTACTCTGGCACCACACGTCCGTCCCTCCGCCCGCCCACCATTGCTATATAAACTGCTGCGCCGGCCATAAGCCGCAGTCATCCGCATCTGTTCCCTTTCTCCTGTCCACACCACTACTGCCCACCATGGCTTCCTCGCGCTCCAGCGCTCTTCAGGACAGGCGGACGATGGACCACAAGGAGATGGCAGCCATTGCTGCCGACCGGCTGGCCGGCGGGCAGCCAGAGGACGACGACGTCCCAATGGAGAACATGGTAGTCGACGATCCGGCGCCAACCCCCTCCTCCGCGCCATCCTCGCTGGTGCATTGCACCATGACCATCGGCGAGGCCCGTGCCCAATATATGGACAGGGTGAGGCAGATGCGTGAGGAGCAGTTCCGGGAGGCGCAGGCCGACGCCGCCTACAACCACCATCTCCTCCAGGAGCACCTGCAGGCGGAGGAGCAGATCGCCGTGGAGCGGGCGAAGCAGGAGGCGCTGCTCGACTCGTACCGCTCAGCCCACAAGGGCCGCCTCGAGCGCTGGCGGTACCGCATGCGGGTGGCGGAGGCTGTGGCCGCCTAGAAAGAGGCTAGCAAAGAGGGCGATGAAGCGGGCGAGGCGCTGTTTGGCGAGACCGAGGACGAGGTAGAGGACAATGCCGGCTCCGACGAGTCCCCGCTCCACTGGCGTCGACGAGGCCCTGCTCCGCCGAGGCCCCGCGGCACCAACAACGAGGCAGAGGACACCGCTGGCTCCGCCGAGGCCCCGCCCCGCCAACAACGAGGCAGAGGACATCGCCGGCTCAGCCGAGGCCCCACCCTGCCGGCAACGTCGGGGAGGATTTCCACCGCTCCGCTAAGGCGCCGCCCGCCGGCAACGAGACATAGGACATCGCCGGCTCCGCCGAGGCCCCGCCCCGCTGCCAACGAGGCCGCACCACACAAAAAACGAGGAAGAGTAGAACACGGTAGGTCGCTGCCGCTCGGGTCCAAGTAAGGCCACCGCTGCTACCCTCCGGTTGAAGCCAAGCTAGGCGGGTTGACCATTGACGGCTGGTTAGCTTCTTGGCGGCGACGTGGAGTCGGAGAGCGACGCTGGAGAAGAACGCTGCTTCTACTTAACTGCTGGTGCAGTTGGCTAACTGACACGTGGGCCCAACAGGACACATCTCAGTTACGCAACTGCACCTGCAGTTAAGTCATTGAAGCTTCTATTCGGCTCAGTGGGACACAGGTGGGTAGCTTCGGTTAATTAATTATACCTCCAGTGCACCCCTTTTTAGTTGAAGAATGTATGAAATGTAATGAAATCCGGCATGTTTATATGAAATCCGACCGTGTATGAATGAATTTATTTTGATTAGTTCAAATTCCTGTATCACTGGCATTGGATGAACATGCACAACAATCCAGAGTGATCACCTCGTTTACAGCAGTTTCACATGTACTCCCTCTGGTCCTTTCTAGTCTGCATACAAGTTTTGTCTGCAGTCAAAGTATCTCTACTTTGACCAATCTTATACAAAAAAGTATGCACTTTTATAATGTGCGAAGTAAAAAGGAACAGAAGGAGTACAAAGAGTTTGAGCAGCTTTTTAGCGTTTCTGTACATTGCAATCAAACACACATGCCTGGCAATTCATAGAGAACATTCAAAACAATTGATGATTATGCATCTCAGTGACTCACATGTCAGAGGCAATATTTACTTCACAACTAAAGAATAAAGAAAAAATTGATCGACGTTGCTGACAGCAAAGGGCATCCCATTCGAAAATATCAAACGCATGTATTGCTAAAATCAATGAGCAAAATTTGACAAGGTTGTCCCATTCCAAAATATCAAATGCCTACGATTGTGGAATGGGCAGGGTTTGCCATCAGTTCGAACATTGACATGGCACCTCATGCTAAATAAACCAGCTGTTCTTTTTGTGCAGTTCCACCAAAATCAACCAAATTCGCGCGTAGCTTGTATGATTTCGCCCTTATATGTTGCAATGCCTTGAACTTATCGGCACCTCCTTTCTTGTGGTGGAAATGAATGATTCGATGTATTCATGAACATTTTGTGAAGTTCCCATTGAAATCAAGCTGAGCACCCCTGTTTGCACAAATACAAAAAAGTGATTAGTATAAAGCAAAATGTACTATGAATTGACAGTTTCAACAGGCACATACATGGTCCATGTAGAGCACACTTTTAGAAAAATGGAACTCACTAGAAAGAATCCTAGACAACATTGTACTCGCACATCACAGCAAAAAAATGGAGATTTGTCAGTCCTTCTGAGCTGAAGTTAGCTTGGTCTTGTGGGGAGTAATGTAACCATCCTTCAACTGCTCCTTCTGATGAGAAGATAGACATGGCTTCTTCATCCTGGCATAATCGGAACTAGTCACTTCACGTACTCCATATTCTTCTTCAGAGGAAGATGATCCTGTTGTGCAAAGACAAGAGGACTACTAAATGCTAGCATCCCTGTTTGCTCGAAAAAAGGAAAGGAAATATTTAAAACAACACAGATGAAGCACTTCTCAAGGACAATACCACTTTTTCATGACAGTATCTAAATAGTAGCACAACACCAATAGAGATGACAAAGCTCAATCATATGGATGAAATTAGTGGGCGAGTACCAACCTTTGTCAAGAGGCTTATTGTGTAGAGCATACTGATGAGGCACTTCTCCGGAACCATCTGTTGCTATCTACGGTGGTGGCCATGCTTACTATATACTCCTCGATTAGTTTAATGTTTCCAACATCTTCTTGTGCAGTTCCACTAAAATATATGGTATCTTCAAAGAAGATCCCTATTCGCACAAGTAGAGATAATTACATATTACATTAAGAGTGGCATCAAATTAGTGGCAAAACAATTGCTCATTCCAGCCATAGCAATAAATTAAGATGCAAAACTATATCATTACTTGTGTCATCACAGTTCCAGTGCTTCATTACAGCACCAGGAGTTGATTTTTGTTTTTCTTCCGCTTGTTCTTCCCCTTCATCACTTGGTTCAATAACAGACAAGCTTCGCCTTCAATGTAAGATTTGGCATGTCAATTAGGGAGGACAAGTATAGTACTAAACTTAATTTTCTGATGAAAGTGGCAAAATATAGGCCAGCAGTTGTGAAATATCCTTATCTTACCTCAATGGGATATTAGGGTGCACATACAGGTTGGAAGTCTTGTCTCCATTTGTGCAGTTCACTAAAATTAAGCAACATTATCGTACAAGTAGCACAACATATGAAAGCACACTACAGAATCATGTGAAATAAGGCTAGTACTCACCTCTCATGATGCGGAATTCAAACAACTCACAAGAAGAAGATCTGAACCAAATTCGCCTTAATGGATAGGAAGTAAGATCTCCTCTTGTGCAGTTTCACTAAGATCAAGCAATCAAGCAACGTTGCCGGTGTGACATTTTGGTTGAACTGCACAAAACACTCTTAAAACAAAAGTGTTTTGTGCAGTGCAACAAAAGGTCACAATGGCAACGAGGTGAAGTAGATAACCCTATTTACACAGAGGTGCAAAGGAAACAATTAGTGGTCAATAACGATGGATGACACAGAAGCCAACAAAAAGAAGCATCTACCTTATCTAAATGGGAAAGAAAGCAAGACAATAGCATTTCTCAAACGGTAGCATTGATTAATATTAACATAGAGATTATATTAACAATAAAATTCGTTAAACATGTAATTTGCTTTTAACTGTGGCATTGCATCAATTTTCCAGCGGCATTATTAGAGGGTGTTTGTTTACAGGGACATTTTGGTGTAGGGACTAAAAAAACTCCGTGTCAGTCCCATCTAAACGAAACAGGAGGGACTTTTAGGGTCTAAAAGTGGGCATTTGGGACTAAAGAAAGAAGACCCCGAGGGAGTCTTTTTGGGACTTTTTCCAACAGTTGCCCCTGCCACGCATCACACCTTGTCTCTATTAGTTCATTACTAGGGGTAGCATGGTCTTTTAGCATGTCATTTAATAACCTCTAGTCCATGTTTAGTCCCTGGAACCAAGCAGGTAGGGACTAGGGAGTTTTTAACCAAACAGGGCCTTAGATTAACAACAGCTAATGAGTTGCATGGGACAGTGGACGCACGAGCACCATGTGCATCTACCGATGTACTGCGGTCATGCACAGTCTACTGCAACAAAGAACAAACAACCAAGGAGCATATTTGTGTTGGTCCCAGTTTTGTTATCTTTAGACACCTTTCCCTATGTGAGCGCAGCAAATCTAGTCCTGCTCAAACTCTACAGCCTTGTCCCTTCCTTTCCTTTTTGAACTAGTACTTTCGCCCCTTCCTTTCCTCTTTGAACCACCTCCTAGATTTATGCGATACAACTTTCCCCACTACTTTCCCCCATTCCTTTCCTCTTTTAACCACGTCCTAGATTCGTGCTATAAAATTTTCCCCCTTCATTTCCTCTTTGAACCACGTCCTAGATTCATGCTATATAGAACTTTTCCCACTACTTTCCCCCACTCCTTTCCTCTTTGAACCACGTCCTAGATTCATGGTATACATGCAGCTAGAGCAATGCATGTGGAGTAAGTAAATTATACCTTAAGGTTCTTGGGGCGTGGTTCGGTGGCGACGGGACGGTGATGAAGAAGAAGGGGTCGGAGGCCCTCCCGCGTCGCCGCTGGGTGGAAAGTGAACAGCTGCGCCGGTAGTCCCTCGCCGACGACGACATCATTAAGCCTCCTTCCCTTCCCGGCGGACGGATCCTGCCGGCTCTTTGAGCATCAGTGAGGGGAGAGAGAGGCCAATGAAGTCTTGTTTAGATCTGGAGAGGGCGAGAGAGTGTAAAGAGAGCAACTACAAGCGCTGAGGCTCCAGCGGGAGAGGGCGAGAGAGTGTGAAGAGAGCAACTACAAGCACTGAGGCTCCAGCGTGTATATATATACTGGAGAGAGAGTGTAGCGTGCAAACCCTAGAAAACATTTTGACCAGTCAAAGAATCCTCCTGGCACAAATTATGCTCAAGTGTAGTTATCGAACCCGAGACCTCAAGTTTGATGAGCGAACAGGCTAATCAGCTACACAACCCTCCCGTTATGTTCAACGAGAGGGAAATAACCTTTTATACATTCCTGCATTCGTGTGACAAGCATGCCGTGTTTTTGTGTGTGTGTGGGAGTCATTGGGATTTCAATCATAATCGTGTCATGTGGCTTTGGTGGTAAGACTATCCACAGTGGTGCAGAAATAATGCAGCCTTAGTCACCTTACCTCTCTCCACGTAGTATGTTGGGTCCCATCAGTCAGAGGGTGAAACAAACAAATTAATAAGAAAAATTAAAAGTGCTAGCGGTGTATCTTACCTCACACATCTTGCTACTGCTCGGGAACACTGTTCAATTGATCCCTTTGTTCACTCACGTACTATTTTAAGTGAATCCTTATTATAACATGCACACAAATTTTGGGCACTTGTATTCGACTTAAGTCAGTGTGCCACCGTATCTCGTATACTTACTACTCCCTCCGTCTAGGTGTAATAAGTCACATTAGAAGGTGCAACGGGACCAAGGTGCGTGCGTGTGCGCGTGCGCGCGCGCATGTGTGTGTGTGTGTGTGTGTGTGTGTGTGTGTGTGTGTTTAACAACAGGTGTGTGTTAGAGAGAGCGACAGATCGACCTACTCCTACAAAGAGATGTTGTGTAGTGTATGATTTTAGCCGCGAGAGTCGGTGCATCCTCTCATTTCCGGGCGTGTCCGATAGGGACATGCGGACAGCTGCCACGCCCGCTCCTGACCAGCCTGGCCCACCCAAAGCCCCTCCATCGCCCGCGCGTGCTTCCCACCCGAAACGGTCAGCGCCTCTCCAAAGAATCGGTGCCGCATTCATGCCCGGGCAGAGCAGATGCGACCTCTCACTGGCGCAAGAGTGATGGTTGCTTCGTCCGTCCAACTTACTGCTGCGTTTATGTAATTTGACGGCTCATTGGTCTTTATTACTGAGGTGGTAGGACTGCTAGATGTCTCGCGCTTTCGGCGAAAGGAGGTACTACTACTAGATTACAATTTTATCCATTCTTACAACGGAGGCGTGCAAGAGCAGTGAAAACACGCAGGCTCAGTGATTACATGGCCCACCTCACACTATCACCGTGCGACGCCTAACTCTTTACATAGTACTCCCTCTGTTCCTAAATATTACTAGATGAGTCCCCGCACATTGCCGCGGAACAGCGGTATATCTCTCTGCGCAAAATTATCAATTTCATAGAACTAAAAAAAACTCTATAACCGCATGACAAATGTGGTAGCCAAACTAAATATACTCCCATCATCATTTAGATCATCCCACGTAAGGAAAAAAGATCAGCCAACTCCTACTGCATAATGGGATTATATTTTTCTTTTTGACATGTTAATGGGACTTAAAAGCTCCCTTACATGCATGCTACCGGTGCATGCTTGCATGCAGACATGTTGATGTGATTTAAAACCCACTCACATGCATGTGCCACGGTATTTCTGCATGCTTGCATGTGGCTTAGTGTGGAGCCTCTCAACGTCTAGATCAGACGGCTATTATGGACCGATTTACTTCATCTAACGGCTACATAAATTTTGATGATGTGGCTCAAGGAGAGGATAGAGAATTCCTAGTAGTGGGGGCTAGCTATTACTAGTAGATAAGTCTTTGTAGAGATTCCACTACATATGGAACAAAATGAATGAATCTACACTTAAAATGCATCTATATACATCCGCATGTGGTTCATGGTGAAATCTCTACAAAGACTTATATTTAAGAATGGAGGAAGTACTCATATAGTACGTACTGTAATTTATCAGCGAGATAAATTTGTACAATGCTATGAAGCTTCCAGCTTTTGTTACATGTATCTTGCGTCCAAGGTTGCCCGTTGCAACATTTCATCAAATACAAAGGAGATTAACATGCATGCTATTGCATCCCAATGATTGACAGATCATAGCAAATATGTACTCCCTCCGTTCCAAAATAAGTGTCTCAACTTTGTGCAAACTTTAGTACAAAGTTGTACTACTACTAAAGTTGACACTTATTTTGGAACAGAGGCAGCTAAATAAAAAACCGATCCATGCAGTCCCTAGCCCTTGAACCATGAACCCTGACCAGGCTTCAATTTGCTGGCAACGTTCGAGCTTCCTAATAAATGAAGTTTGCAACCTTTTGACCATCGGATCATTTTGTGCAGTTTCACCAAAATCGAGATGAGCATCCCTGTGGCAAAGAAATTGATGAAGCATGATTAGAATAAGATTACTAGGACTAGTTGATGAGACATAAACTCATCACAAATACAGTATGTAGAAGCCAGTAGAGGTATGTGCGGGGCAAAGAAGTAGAGAAATATCCACAGGGAGTGATGTGGGCAGCTGGAGTAGTGGTGCAAGCCGGCTGTAAAGGGAGTTGTACCCGAGGGACGTAGCTCAACCTTGAGGAGGACGGCGGGAGGCGGCAACTGCCCACGTCACAGCAGTGAGCAAGGGACGAAGGCAAACTCACCGGCTTTGTGAGAGAGAACGGCGGGGACCCCAGATCGGGACGTGCCGACAGTGGGTTTTCGCTATCGGCGATGGCCACCGCATCTACACTAAGCATCCACCCCTTCCCCAAGCGGACGTGATCCGCCGGGATGTTAGAGATGTGGCCACAGTCGTTTTGTGCGAGAGAGTGTGAAGAGAGGAACCCTAGCAAGCAACCGTGTAGGCTGGCCCGTCCTGACTATGTATATAGTGGAGCGGTTTCCTTTTCTCTCCATATGAACCTATCATATTGCGTACGTGCCACTAAAGAAAAAAACTTTATTTATAAATGAAGCGGCACCTACTACTCGTTCTCCTATAACCTTGCGCTTGGCATCTCCAAAATATTAACCTTGCGATTGGCTCTTCACCTCTTCGGGAAGTCGAGCAATAATGGTAGTGCAGTATATGTCGTTCTGGCTATATGAGACCGAATGAATTGCTGCACGTCCACCACGTGGGCGAGGGTCGAGGGGCGAGGGAGAGTGCTACATATGGAGCAAAATGAGTGAATCTACACTCTAAAATACGTCTATATACATCAGTGTTTGGAGTATGTACTAGTAGTTCATATTGAAATCTACTAAAGGACATATATATTCCAAACAATATGATATAATCTCTATAACCAAGGTAGTAGGTACGAGGAGTAAACGGAGGGAGTAGTAAATTTTTCTCCTCGTCCTGCGAGCCACCGCGCGCATGGGCGAGGGAGCGAGCATAAGGCGGAGCAAGCTTCACCTCATCCTGCGAGCCACCACGCCTGTGGGCGGGGGAGACGGCGTACTAAGCAAGCTTCTCCTCGTTTTGTGAGTTGACGGGACACATCAAAAGTACTCCAGTGTATAGAGCCTTGCCTCTAAGGTAGGCCCCACATGGTTTGCCTCTTTTTTTAACATAACACGTCAAGTCGCAATTTGTTTGTTCACCCGTGGTAGACGATCCTCCCTCCACCAAGTGGACAACCAGTACACGTGCCAAATTACCACATGGGCTGCATTTTTTGTACAAAAATGAGCTCTACCGTGTACCCGCGCGGGTGTGGCTGGGAAAGAGACAAGAGTACGTGCGCCGTGCATGCACCTCTTTCTCTTCGTGCACGTCCCCCACCTACGTGGATGTGTGTGAGAGATA
>NC_041382.1:58329301-58329800 GCF_002162155.2 Triticum dicoccoides | reverse complement strand
CCAAATTACCACGTGGGCTGCCTTTTTCGTACAGAAATGAGCTCCACTGTGTACCCGCGCGGGTGTGGTTGGGAAAGAGATGGGAGTACGTGCGCCGTGCATGCACCTCTTCTCTTCGTGCACGTCCCCCACCTACGTGGGTGTGTGTGAGAGATACAAACCGTGTTCGTGAGTGTTTTTTGTTTTGTGGTGGGGGTGGGGGTGGGGTGGGGGTTGATTTCGTGAATTATTTGTGGGAATATGTGTCAATGACATCTCAAACAAAATTTTTCATGCAATGTGTGTGAAATGGAGGCCTATCCATATCATACATAGAGGGTCGGGCAATCCACGAGAAGAGAGGGAGGGGTCATAGCTATTGATAGAGTCGAAGAGAGGATCAAGTGGGTGGGTGCGAGATCGATGAAGAGAGCCATCGAAATTGTGTGTGTGTGTGTGTGTGTGTGTGTGTGTGCAAGTCAAAGATATAGGGCGACTGGTCTACCGGAACGTTAGAGGG
>NC_041382.1:58316609-58329176 GCF_002162155.2 Triticum dicoccoides | reverse complement strand
AAGTCAAAGATATAGGGCGACTGGCCTACCAGAACGTTAGAGGGCACATGTCAAGTTTGTGTGTGGCAGGGAGACATGACTAGAGCGCTCAATGTATTGGTGTGTGTGTGGGGAGGGGGAGGGGGTGGGGGGAGGGGTAGGCTGAGGCCTAACTCTAGAGGTAGAACGACTCGTATATGTGTTGAGAAGGAGAGACCCAGCTATGTCTTGAGGAAGATCGGTCGACATTCATACATAACTGAAGGACTGGAAATATGATGGGACAGAGGGAGAGAGAGGAGACAGAGAGAGGGAGGGAGAGGGAGGGAGAGGGGTAGAGTGCTGGATGGGTGATGGAGTTGCTTCTTGAAGATGGTGGGAGAGGCCTACTAGACAAACGGAGGGTGGAACTGCAATGTTATCAATAAGAGGGGTGATGTGTTTCTGTGTGTGCCTGTGCGTGATAGATCTGTCGGGACGCATCCATGGGTGATGAAGGGGAACCATGTGTTTGGTAAGCAAACCTAACTAGATCGGTAGATCAATTGTTGTTTGTCGGAGGAAGGGAGAGACACAACTAATGAGGTAGATCGACGTGTGGGTAAAAACGAGTTATAAGGACCTAGCTAGCTATATGTATAGCGAGAGATCGGTCGGTGTACGTCCATTTGTTAGAGGCAAATAAGGCCCAGCGAGACGGATAGACAGAGAGAATGGAGCTAGGAGGTGGTGCGAGAGGCCCAACTACTAGCTAGATAGGGGGAGGAGTGTGCGGTTGTGAGATCGATGAAAAGAGGGACGAGAGTTTACATGTGTGTCTGACCGTATGAGAGACATGAGGCAAGGAAACATAAAGGAGGAGATTGAAGGTGTGTGTGTATGTTGTAGGCAGGCATCGCTGGAGAGGTTTATCAATCGGTGTGTGTCGGAAAGGAGTTGTGGAGACTCTAGGAGAACGACCTAAAGAAAAAAATGAATGCGCTTGGTGGATAGAATGCCGAGGGAGGGGGAGGGCGAGGAGGGCGTGTGCATGCACGAGAGAAAGTTAGTTGTAGCTACAAAGGTTAGAGGATTGTGTGGGTGTAAGAGACTAACAAAGATCATAATTTGATATGAAAGCAGATTCATATATTTGAATAGGAGATCATAGTGTTTTAAACATTGCAGGCATGAATATAGCGGTGATACACGTGCTGTGCACATGTTATACCATAATGTGATAATGCATGACATTTGCAACTCACAGCTAAATGCCGAACAATCTAAACCATACTATACATCAAACAATCTCACATTTTATTTGAATTTGTGATAATGTGTGGCATTTGCAGCTTACAACTAAATATCGAACAATCTAAACAATACTATATATCGAACATTCTCACATTTTATTTGAATTTGTGGTAATGTGTGGTGTTTGCAACTCACATCTAAATACTTGTAGGCGTAGGGGGCGGGGCACCATACATAATGTGATAAACACATTATACATATGAGACATGGTTTAGATTATGAAGATCTAGCTAGAGCTAGAAATGTAATGTGATTTGAAATCAAAATAAAGTGGATTCAAAAAATCTAGTTCAAGTTCATATAGTACACATAGTTCATATGTAACTCGAGACTAATCATGTGGTGTGCTGTGAAGATAATACACAAATGATGGTTTAACTTGACAATAATGATGATTGTAGATCTTATTAAATCAGAGAAACGAATTCAAATGCTTTGACTTCACAACAATCATTACTGTAGATCTTATTCAAATAGAGAAACAAATTCAAATTTAGTTCATATTGAAGCGGTAGTATATACGTTTGGAATGCACTAAAACGTTCATTTGAGTAGTAGGTTCCATGCCTTATACACGTAGCGAAATATTTTAATTGAACATAACATGAATTCAAAGTTTTGAATGACATTTGTAGTGCGCATTGATTTGGTACAATACACGTTAGGCTTGTCCGGAAATTTCAACCCGCGCCTTGTTAGCCCGAAATATTTAAGATATATCTTTGTCTCGTTGTGCTCTGATAACTCCCTCCATCTCAACCCGCGCCTTGCTATTCTGAAATTACAATGCGCGCGAAAACTCCCACCTCCTGTGAAATCCCGACACGCGAAATGCCCGTGGTACCCCTGAACCGAAAGAACCGCCTCAAATCGGTGGGGGTACTTTCGTAACTTACCCCACATTTTGGACAAGCGCGTCTCTAAGCCATGGTTCCCCACTGCCATCCTGTTGGGGATATTACCACTAGGAGTAAACCGGCCTACTTGGGCCGGGTTAACTTTATTAGTGGTATAAGCAGATAAAGGCCCAAGGCCCATAGTCGGTTTAGAACATGTAATCGTAAACCGACCTGTGTATGACTTGTATTGTAAGTTAGGAATAGAGAGATACCAACCGGAATACGAGTATGAACTGGTTAGGGACTCTATGGACCGACGGGCGTCACCCGTGTATATAAGGGGACGACCCGGCGGCGGTTCAGGGCAGACAATAACAACTCGAGCCTAGGCGAAGCTTGTTTGCTCCCTAGCCATCGAAACCACATCAATTCCATCACAACTAGACGTAGGCTTTTACCTTCATCGAAGGGGCCGAACTAGTATAAAACCCTCGTGTCTTTGTGTCCGCTTTAACCCCTTCAAGTAAACCCGTAGCGATGGCTCCGCGACTAAGTCCTTCCTCTAGGACATCTGCCGTGACAAATCCACGACACATCCCATCTGCCCACCCATTCGTACACCGAGGACGCGAAAACCCGTGATGAAACCCCACACCCTGCTCCGTCTGCCACCCAGTCGGAGCCTCTTCCCCGACGACGTCGTCCACAGAAACACCTCAACGTCCCTCATCCACCGTACCGGATGAGGATCCGTCGTCGATCTCATCATCCCGCTGGTTCAGCCACCCCGTCCTCCACCTCCAAGGAGCTGCCCCGACGTTCCCCTCGTCTTTCGCACCACCTCTATTCCCACACCGCCGTCTTCACCTGCACCACCGGAAGAGCATCAGCATCACCGTTTTCTTGGATGAAGCTGTGGCCTAATCGGCGCCACCAAAGAGGTTGCACACTAATCGCCATATTTTCTTCTTAATTCAATTTCACGATGCTGCCGGCGCTCGGTCCCGAGCCGACACAGCGCGGCTCCATCCACGGCGGCGTCGCCGGCCACTTCCTCCACGGCGTCGCTGTAGGACCTTGAAGTAGATGTGTCTAGAGGGGGGTGATTAGACACTTAATGCTAAAGTTGAAATTTTTAAGCTTTTTTGGTTTAAGTGTAGTTTATGCATGATTTAAACATTCACAATACATATCAAGCAAGTATGCAAAGAGTGTATAGGCAGCGGAAAGTAAAGCATGCAACTTGCAAGAATGTAAAGGGAAGGGTTTGGAGAATTCAAACGCAATTGGAGACACGGATGTTTTTCCCGTGGTTCGGATAGGTGGTGCTATCCTACATCCATGTTGAGGGAGACTTCAACCCACGAAGGGTAATGGTCGCGCGAGTCCACGGAGGGATCCACCCACGAAGGGTCCACGAAGAAGCAACCTTGTCTATCCCACCATGGCCATCGCCCACGAAGGACTTGCCTCACTAGCGGTAGATCTTCACGAAGTAGGCGATCTCCTTGCCCTTACAAACTCCTTGGTTCAACTCCACAATCTTGTCGGAGGCTCCCAAGTGACACCTAGCCAATCTAGGAGACACCACTCTCCAAGAAGTAACAAACGGTGTGTTGATGATGAACTCCTTGCTCTTGTGCTTCAAATGATAGTCTCCCCAACACTCAACTCTCTCTCATAGGATTTGGATCTGGTGGAAAGAAGGTTTGAGTGGAAGCAACTTGGGGAAGGCTAGAGATCAAGATTCATATGGTAGGAATGGAATATCTTGGCCTCAACACATGAGTAGGTAGTTCTCTCTCAGAAATAGGATGCTGGAAGTGTAGGCTTAGTCTGATGGCTCTCTCCACGAATGAAGAGGAGGTGGAGGGGTATATATAGCCTCCACTCAAAATCCAACCGTTACACACAATTTACCAATCTCGGTGGGACCGAATCAACAAACTCGGTCGGACCGAAAAGGTAAACCTAGTGACTGTTAGAGATTTTCGGTGGGACCGACTGGATCAACTCGGTGGGACCGATGTGCTAGGGTAGGGTAAATCCAAAACTCGGTTTGACTGATTACTCAAACTCGGTGGGACCGATTTGGGTAATAAGCGAAACAGAGAGTTGGCCAAGCAAACTCGGTGGGGCCGATTGCATATCTCGGTGGGACCGAAAGTATTGCAGTAGGCAATAGAGAGTTTGCAAGCCCATCTCGGTGAGACCGAGATCCCATCGGTAAGACCGAACTGATTAGGGTTTCTGGCAGTGGCTATGACAAGTGAAACTCGGTGGCGCCGGATAGAAATAATCGGTAGGTCCGAGTTTGGCTTTGGGTTTAGGTCATATGTGGAAGTGGGAAAGTAGTTGAGGATTTTGGAGCATATCATTAAGCACTTGAGCAAGAGGCTCATTAAGCAACACCTCATCCCTCCTTGATAGTATTGGCTTTTCCTATGGACTCAATGTGATCTTGGATCACTAAAATGTAAAATGAAGAGTCTTGATCTTTAAGCTTTAGCCAATCCTTTGTCCTTAGCATCTTGAAGGAGTTCCCACAACCTTTAGTCCATGCCACTCCATTGTTGAACTTATCTGAAACACACTAGATGAAAACGTTAGTCCAACAAGAGATATGTTGTCATTAATTACCAAAACCACCTAGGGAGCACTTGTGCTTTCAATCTCCCCCTTTTTGGTAATTGATGGCAACATACATCAAAGCTTTAGATAAAGATATAAAGAACAGCAAGCAAAGCTTTGGAAGGACATGTAACAAGCATAATCTCCCCCTACATGTATGCACTCATGTAAATATGAAAAATAGAGGCATGTGAGAGCATAACCATGACAGAGTAGGCAATGTGTTACATGTATCTTGGCCATATGCATCAGAGCAAAAGATTATCAAGTAAAATACCTTCATGCTCATGAGTCCTTCTTGCAAACAGTATGTACATAAGCAAGAATTCCTCATACTCATGATTTTGATGCATACACTTACCTTGTAGTCTTTAGCTGGCTTAGGATGGAATGAACCTGCACAACCAAGGTTAGATAACACGGGTACCTCCACTAGCCAGAGCAAACCAAAGAAGCCACAAGAGAACCAAGACTGGGATGACATGTAGAGAGTGAGTACAAGGTACCACATTGGATTCATCATGTCCCCAAGAGTAAAGATATGCAATGAATTTGACTGATTTCTTTCCCTTAGGTGTCTTGCTCCCCCTGAATCTTACATGGGATATTGGGAGAAGATAGGTACAAATGGATAGAACTTAATGCAAATACATGTCTTCCCCCCAAAAGGACATGTGACATCTCTCCTCTTGAACATCAAGCATCTGGGACATCTGGGATCCTTGAGTATTCTCTCCCTGGAAATCTCTCTCTCCCCCTTAATACTTTCTCTCTTGTAGGTTTGGTCCTTGAGACTTTCTCTCCCCCTTGAGCTTTGATGTGATCTCTCTCTCCCCCTTTGACATCAATTTCCAAGAAGGGCTTTCTGGAATCCGTCGTATAGGTTTGGTCCTTGAGACTCGGCACAAAGCAATGGATAAGACTGTGATGCTTGTAGAGGACAAGATTCATTGAGTGGAGCTAGGTCAAAAGAAATATCGAACAAGTGGCAAACTATTTTTCCTATTGCAAAGTCGGTGGCACCGAGTGGCATGTTTCGGTGGTACCGAAAAGATTTGGTTGGACCGAAAATTACAAGTCGGTGAAACCGAGTTCACACAGAGAAAAACACTTGTCACCTCAACTCACTAGACATGTAGGATCTCACAAAGATTTGCAATGAATTAGCTGAAGGATTTGCAAGGGATTAAATGCAGAAAATGCAGAACATAAACAGAAAGAAAAGAGAAGAAACTGAGAGATCTAGATGAAGCTTTTTTTTGAAAAAGAGAAAGAAAATAAACATGCATGAGACAAATGCAATAACACAAAAAGAACACAAGAGAACTTCATCTAGAGTTGGGCGGTGACATAGTCACCTATGTTAGAGTATATTGACTTAGGAGTCAAGTGAGGACACTTGATCATAGGTCATACTCATCGTTTAAGCTCAAAATGGGGTTACCATTTTTCGTTTAAGCATCTTGATGTATTCACATCTTGTTGAGTTGCTTTGACTCATGTCTTGGAGTAAAGCTTCTCTAAGATGGAATAACATACCTTGGGTGGTGGTGTGGTTCTTGCTCATGTAGTTGAACTTGTGTGGGTGCTCAAGGTTGATGTAGCTCATCAAGAGTTGGGAGCACCACTTGGAGTTTGAGTTCATCTACCTACATGGGTTAGTTCTTGCAAGGAAGAGCACTTGTGTATCCAAAAATGACAAGCACCATTTGGAGCTCAACATAGAATTTGTCAAAGGATATGTTTGAATGGTTTTGTGCTTCCTTGTCTTCAACCACCATTGTGTAGAGACTTGGTGATGTAGAGATTGCTCAAGATGTGAGTGAGTCACAATCTCATGGAATTAGATTCAACCAAGCACCTACATGGGTTAGACAACATGCAAGGTACAAATATATCCAAGACATAAGATAGTCATCATAAGAGATATATCATGGATTAGTCATGGGCTCATGTCTTGCATGTATCCAATGGAGTTCCTACTCCAAGTTCGAAGCATCAATAATGTTCAATTCACCTCTCAACCTGCAAAACACTTTCTCATCAAGTGGTTTAGTGAATATATCTGCTAATTGCTTATCGGTGCGAACATGCTTAAGATCAATGTCACCCTTAGCAACATGATCTCGAACGAAATGATGACAAACTTCAATATGCTTAGTTCGAGAATGTTGTATAGGATTATGACCAATTTTGATAGCACTTTCATTGTCACAAAGCAGTGGAACATGTTTCACATAGATCCCATAATCTTTAAGAGTTTGGGTCATCCAAAGTAATTGAGCACAACATGAACCAGCGGCAATGTATTCCGCTTCGGCGGTGGATAAGGATACCGAGTTTTGTTTCTTGGAAGACCAAGACACAAGAGATCTACCAAGAAATTGACAAGTACCCGAAGTGGACTTTCTATCAACCTTGTCTCCGGCATAATCCGAGTCGGAATAGCCAACAAGATCAAAAGAAGATCTCTTAGGATACCAAATGCCAAAGTTTGGTGTATGAATTAAGTATCTCACTATCCTTTTCACAGCCTTAAGATGACATTCTTTAGGAGCAGCTTGATATCGTGCACACATGCACACAGTTAGCATAATATCGGGACGTGAAGCACATAGGTATAACAATGAACCAATCATAGAGCGATAAACCTTTTGATCAACCGGTTCACCATCTTTGGTCAAATCATTATGTCCACTAGTAGGCATGGGTGTAGACATACCTTTGCATTCTTGCATATTGAACTTCTTGAATAAGTCCTTGGTGTACTTCGTTTGAGAGACAAATGTAGCTTCCTTAGTTTGCTTGATTTGCAAACCGAGAAAGAATTTGAGTTCACTCATCATAGACATCTCAAACTTCTCTGACATTAGCTTTCCAAACTTTTCACTAAAGAGAGGGTTAGTTGAACCAAATATGATATCATCAACATAAATTTGGCATACAAATAGTTCTCCATTAACCCTTTTAGTAAAAAGAGTAGAATCAATTTTTCCAATTTCAAAACCACTTGTAATAAGGAACTTGGTCAAGCATTTATACCATGCTCTAGGAGCTTGTTTAAGACCATAAAGAGCTTTGTGAAGTTTGTAAACATGATTTGGTTTCTTAGGATTGATAAAGCCGGGAGGTTGTTTGACATAAACTTCCTCCTCTATTTCACCATTTAGAAAAGCACTTTTAATGTCCATTTGGTACAAGGTGATGTTATGGTGATTAGCATAGGCAAGTAAGATGCGAATGGACTCAAGTCTAGCAACGGGATCATATGTCTCACCATAGTCCATACCTTCGACTTGTGTGTACCCTTGGGCGACGAGACGTGCTTTGTTGCGAACCACTTGTCCATCTTCATCTTGCTTGTTGCGAAACACCCATTTGGTACCAATGATGTTGTGGTTGTTGTTGGGCTTCTCAACCAATGTCCAAACTTGGTTTCTCTCAAAGTTGTGTAGCTCTTCATGCATAGCGTTTATCCAATCCGGATCTTCCAATGCTTCTTCAACCTTCATAGGTTCAATGCTAGAGATGAATGAATAGTTTTCACAAAAGTTAGCTAAACGAGTCTTTGAGCGAGTGATTCTCCCGGTTTGTATATCATTGAAGATTTGCTCGATGGGATGATCTTTGGCAATTCTTGCTCGAACTCGTGAGAGCTTTTGCTTGGGTCTTTGTTGAACATCTTCTTCATCTTGTTCTTCTTCTTGGCCTTCTTCATTGTTGACATCGTCGTTCTCTTGTCGTGGTGGAGAAGGAGGTTGTTGATGTTCGTCTTGATGCATTTCCTTGTCTTCTTCATCTTGGTTTGTCCCACTTATGGATGCTTCCCTGTCGATTCTTGGTTCACCTTGTCGTGAAGTAGAAGCTTCCACTTGGACGGATGAAGTACTCTCCTTCACCTCCGTTGGACGAACTTTGCCAATGGACAAGTCTTGGATTGCTTCTGAAGGGTCTTTGTCTCCTACATCAATTGGCAATTGCTCTACTTGCGAGCCATTAGATTCATCAAACTTCACATCTACTGTCTCTTCAACCTTCCGGGTGAAATTGTTGTAGACACGGTAAGTGTGAGAGTTTGAGCCATAACCAAGTAGAAAACCTTCATGAGATTTAGGAGCAAACTTTGAACGACGATGCTTGTCAAGAATGTAGCACTTTGAGCCGAATACTCGAAAGTATCCAACTTGGGGTTTGTTACCGGTGGGGAGCTCGTATGTCGTCTTGCCGAGTAGCTTGTGAAGATACAAGCGATTTGTTGCGTGACAAGCTGTCTCAACCGCTTCTGCCCAAAAGTGCTTCGGCGTCTTGTATTCATCAAGCATTGTTCTTGCCATTTCGATGAGCGTCCGGTTCTTTCTCTCAACAACTCCATTTTGTTGAGGTGTGTACGTAGCCGAGAACTCGTGTGAAATCCCTTCTTCGTCAAGAAAGGTGTCCACATTTGCGTTCTTGAACTCCGTTCCATTGTCACTCCGAACCTTCTTGATCTTCATGTCAAACTGATTTTGGGCCTTCCTAGCGAAGTTTTTAAAGATCTTCTGGACCTGTGACTTGTCATTAAGAAAGAACACCCACGTAAATCTTGAAAAATCATCAACTATAACTAGACCAAAAGAATTTCCACCGAGACTCTTATAGGCGTTGGGACCAAAAAGATCCATATGAAGTAGCTCGAGTGACCTCCTTGTGGTCATGATGTTATTCACGGGATGCCTTCCTCCAACCTGTTTACCTGCTTGACAAGCACTGCAAAGTCTATCCTTATCAAATATGACATCGTTAACTCCAAGGATATGATTTCCTTTAATAAGCTTGTCAAGGTTTCTCATGCCAACGTGACCTAGTCGTCTATGCCACAACCAACCTTTTGAGGATTTAGCAATAAAGCAAGTTTTAGGTTGTGCCTTTTTAGAGAAATCGACAATGTAAAGATCACCTCTACGCATACCGGTAAAGACCATTTTATGATTGTCTCGACGAAATACTTGTCAATCTACCTCAGTAAATAGGACATTCAAACCGAAATCAGCAAGTCTAGATACTGAAAGTAAGTTGTAGCCGAGAGATTCAACTAGCATGACATTTTGAATGGAACTATCATGTGAGATGGCCACCTTACCAAGGCCAACCACCTTACCCTTTGAATTATCACCAAAGGTGACATATTTTCGAGGGCCGTCAATTTCAGCAAGCTCACGAAACATCTCTTCATCTCCGGTCATATGATCAGTACATCCACTATCAAGAACCCATTCCTTTCCTCCTGACGCATATCCCCGAAGATTTGCCGTAAGACCAAAATGTCTCATTGCATCATCAAGATCGAAGTCACTATCATCATCATCATCATCATCATAGTATCCATGTTCATCATGATCTTGTGACTCATCATTTCCTAGAGAGGGTAATTCATTAGATAAATGATCATCAAAGTGGTCACTTTTATGAATTCTTATAGCTTCGGATATAATATCACTAATGATTCCAACATCTCCTCTAGCACGCTTGAGATTGGCAAGCTCAAATAGACAATTACCAAAACTAGGATCACTAGAGTTCATCTTACTCAAGGCAATAGATTTATGGGGAATTTCATCCAAACTTTTCAAGGAATGACCGGGAAATCGTTCCTCAAGAAATTTCCATTTAGTATAGGCACAATTTAGAGTAGGCAAACTAGCAATCAAATTTTTGGGCAATCCTCTAATGATGAGCTCAATAGTTCTAAGATTGCGAATCATGTCAATATCTTCATCTAGGGTAGGATGCAAAGGATCAATGTGAGGTGCACAAGGGCTAGCAATATACTTGTTTAAATGATATTGATTGAAAATTACAAGCATCTCATTTTTCCACTCATGAAAATACTCTCCAGCAAGAATAGGCACTCTATGTCTAAGACTCCCTAAAGTAGACACATCCATCTTCCTCCAATGGTGATTAAACCAAGGCAATGGAGACCAAAGCTCTGATACCACTTGTAGGACCTTGAAGTAGATGTGTCTAGAGGGGGGTGATTAGACACTTAATGCTAAAGTTGCAATTTTTAAGCTTTTTTGGTTTAAGTGTAGTTTAGGCATGATTTCAACATTCACAATACATATCAAGCAAGTATGCAAAGAGTGTATAGGCAGCGGAAAGTAAAGCATGCAACTTGCAAGAATGTAAAGGGAAGGGTTTGGAGAATTCAAACGCAATTGGAGACACGGATGTTTTTCCCGCGGTTCGGATAGGTGGTGCTATCCTACATCCACGTTGATGGAGACTTCAACCCACGAAGGGTAACGGTCGCGCGAGTCCACGGAGGGCTCCACCCATGAAGGGTCCATGAAGAAGCAACCTTGTCTATCCCACCATGGCCATCGCCCACGAAGGACTTGCCTCACTAGCGGTAGATATTCACGAAGTAGGCGATCTCCTTGCCCTTACAAACTCCTTGGTTCAACTCCACAATCTTGTCGGAGGCTCCCAAGTGACACCTAGCCAATCTAGGAGACACCACTCTCCAAGAAGTAACAAACGGTGTGTTGATGATGAACTCCTTGCTCTTGTGCTTCAAATGATAGTCTCCCCAACACTCAACTCTCTCTCATAGGATTTGGATCTGGTGGAAAGAAGGTTTGAGTGGAAAGTAACTTGGGGAAGGCTAGAGATCAAGATTCATATGGTAGGAATGGAATATCTTGGCCTCAACACATGAGTAGGTAGTTCTCTCTCAGAAATAGGATGCTGGAAGTGTAGGCTTAGTCTGATGGCTCTCTCCACGAGTGAAGAGGAGGTGGAGGGGTATATATAGCCTCCACACAAAATCCAACCATTACACACAATTTACCAATCTCGGTGGGACCGAATCAACAAACTCGGTCGGACCGAAAAGGTAAACCTAGTGACCGTTAGAGTAGAGATTTTCGGTGGGACCGACTGGATCAACTCGGTGGGACCGATGTGCTAGGGTAGGGTAAATCCAAAACTCGATTTGACTGATTACTCAAACTCGGTGGGACCGATTTGGGTAATAAGCGAAACAGAGAGTTGGCCAAGCAAACTCGGTGGGGCCGATTGCATATCTCGGTGGGACTGAAAGTATTGCAGTAGGCAATAGAGAGTTTGCAAGCCCATCTCGGTGAGACCGAGATCCCATCAGCGAGACCGAACTGATTAGGGTTTCTGGCAGTGGCTATGACAAGTGAAACTCGGTGGCGCCGGATAGAAATAATCGGTAGGTCCGAGTTTGGCTTTGGGTTTAGGTCATATGTGGAAGTGGGAAAGTAGCTGAGGATTTTGGAGCATATCATTAAGCACTTGAGCAAGAGGCTCATTAAGCAACACCTCATCCCTCCTTGATAGTATTGGCTTTTCCTATGGACTCAATGTGATCTTGGATCACTAAAATGTAAAATGAAGAGTCTTGATCTTTAAGCTTTAGCTAATCCTTTGTCCTTAGCATCTTGAAGGAGTTCCCACAACCTTTAGTCCATGCCACTCCATTGTTGAACTTATCTAAAACATACTAGATGAAAACGTTAGTACAACAAGAGATATGTTGTCATTAATTACCAAAACCACCTAGGGAGCACTTGTGCTTTTAGTCGCTCCCTCGGCGGCGATGTCCACATCAGTAGGAGCTGCTGCTGCTTTAGCTCTCGCTCGCGCTGCTACTCTGCTCTTTCTCTCGGTCCCCTGCCTGGTCAGCTCTTGCTATTGCTCTTGCTCGTGCTGCTGCTCTCGCTCTTGCTCTTGCTTGCGATGCTGCTCCAATTTAGCTACACTTCAGTTGACTGAATCGACTTTTGGGTCAGTTGATTTTCAGGGGGTGTGGGGGGCG
>NC_041382.1:58145375-58316228 GCF_002162155.2 Triticum dicoccoides | reverse complement strand
GGGCTAGAGGGATGGCCGGGGCGGCGGCGAACTGGCTGTGGGGAGTGTTTTCAGGGGGAGGGGGGGCGCACCGCCAGCCGCGGGCGGCGGGGGGCTACTGTTTGGCCGGTGGTGGCTGGCGGCTCAGGGGGGTGGAGGTTGAAGATGAACCACAGGCCCTTGATTTCGTATCCAAGGGCTGCAAAATTGACTGACCAGAGATGAAAAAGTCAGTCGACCAACGTGTAGCCTCACCTTGCTAGTGCGTTCAGTTTCGTCAGCAAAATTCAGTTTCGACAGCAAAATTCAGTTTCGACAGTTAAGTTCAGTTTCGACAGTTAAGTTCAAAGATGATCGGCTGATGTATTTTACATCTAGCACTTTGTGGTTATGTATTTTACGTCATGTATTGGAGATGCTATTAGAATTCCACTCAGGTTAACGTTGTTCGTTGTCTCTCTTGTCCTGCTTCAGCCTCGGCGTCGTACAGCTCACCGGAGCTGCTCCAACGACGAAACCCTCCATCACAGCGGAGCAGTACCTCGGGCTCCATCTCCAGACGCCTAAGATATTCTTCCCCTCCTCCAACAGCCAAGTCAGCCGGAGCATCCTCACCGGCCAACCCAATCACGCTAAGATCGACATGGCTTCGCCAAAGAGGTTGTACACTTGTTGCATCTCTTTTTTACTCTACATGTTATATATATATTGTCCACTGAGCACACGGATTTGTTCCTTTAGTGTCTCCTTGAAAGAAAAAAACGTAGGAATTTTAATTTTCACTTGTCCTCCTTTTCAAATTCCTATTCATGAAGCATAAGACTAAGAGATAGTAGCATAATAGCATTATAACCGTACATTTTCTTGTGGTTTGACTTAATCTCACCATGCTTCTTTGCATCCTGTGATCTTCCAATTGTTGTGAATCAAACACCCAGATTGGCAGAAATCCTGTGTTTTTAAATTCTCTGTTTTGCACATGCATTCCTATCCTATTCCTGTCTATTTCCTATCCCTGCATTGTTGGAATCCTCCAATTCAAACGAGCCCTTACAGAATTACTTCTCTTACAGATAGTTGTCAAAGAAAACCTTGCGTGGTTTGTCCCGCTCCTGCTGCGCCGTTGTCCACCCCAGCTCAGCTGCTCCAACGACAAAAGGGTCCAGCACAGCAGGGATCCGGCCTCCAGACTGTCTTTCGCCGCCTCAGATCTTCTTCCCCGCCGCTGGCAGCCTGAAAACTGCATTACCATCATCAACCAAGCAGATGACCTCGAGGACTACACGGGTCCGCAAGAGAGGTCGCACTCTTTCGTGTCTGCTTACGTTATGCATCGCTTAATATTACATGCTACTTTATCTGCTTTCGTGTCTGTTCACCGATTAGACTCTGAGTCAGCTCCAAACTAATGGTCAAACTTGAGTTTTTAAATGGTTGTGGGGTACATATTGGGGCCGCTATCAATAGTATCTATCTACTATCTGGTTAACCTCCGGTGTCTACTATGAGTTTCATGTTGGGTGGGAAACAAACAGTAAAGAAGCCATTATCTATATTTTTTAACTGAAGCCATTATCTGCCTGCTATTATTGGTTTTGGTTCTATCCACAGGTTGCTACCATCACTCTGGATTTCTGCATACACTCCTTACATAATCTCACTATGTTTTAATCCTATGCATGACAGTTATTGTAAACAATGGAACTGAACATGTAGAGCAAAAGAGACGAGCCTTGCATGGCAATAAAATTTCATGCAGACGTTGCTCCATGGTAGGCGCAAAGGCAGCCCCCCTCCACGCATTTCAGATTGTAATCGAGAGGAAGATATCTGTTCTGAGGGGGATTCAGAAGGAGAAGACAACTCCTATTTACCCCCTGAGGTCTTCGCTCTAACTTGGCATGCTGATGTTGGTTATATCATGCATATGGTGTCTTGCATTGCTTACTTTATACATCAAATATGTCATCTGCTTAGTTTAGACATCCTTTGTGCGAATGCCATCTGTTTAGTTTATTCATCGTTTATGTGAATTATGCAAGCCATCTTGTTTAGCCAGGCATCATATATGTGAATTTTGCAATGCCATCCTGCTTAGCCAGTCATCTTATATGTAAATTATATCAGGCCATCCTTTTTTTCCGTTACATATTACATTTGTCAACAATGTTAGTACATTCAACTGCTCTTCGTGTGCATCAGCCATTTGACACGGTGATGGCAAATTCTGTAGTGAAAACAAGGTCTTCAGAGCAGACTATGCTATCTGACGAAGCACATATCTCGCTGGTTATGGATAGCTCCTCAGAGGAGGATTGAGAGACAGATGACTAGTCCTATTCCCCCCGAGGTGTATGCTCTAACTTGGCAGGGTTATGTTGCTCATATCGTGCGTATGGTGTCTCGCATTGCTATGTCATTTGATTAGTTTAGACATGCTTTGTGTGAATGCCACCTGTTCAGTGTCTAATTACCATATATGTGAATTATGCATTGCCATCTTGTTGCAAGACATTATATATGTGAATTATACAATGCTATCTTGTTGCAAAGGCATTATATATGTGAATTATGCAATGCCATGTTGTTTAGCCAATCATCATGTATGTGAATTATATCATGCTATCATTTTTTTGTATTACGTGTTCCATTTGTCGACAACGTTTGTATATTCAACTACTCTTCCTGTGCATCTACCATTTGAAGTGGTGATGGAAGTATCTGGAGTGAAAACAAGGTATTCAGAGCAGACAATGCTACCTGTTGAAGCAGACATCTTGCTGGTTACAGAGAGCTCCTCAGAGGAGGATTCAGAGACTGATGACCAGTCCTATTTCCCCCCTGAGGTCTATGCTCAAACTTGGCAGGGTTATTGAGGGAGTCCTGGACTAGGGGGTGTCCGGACAGCCGGACTATCAATATCCGCCGGACTCCAAGACTACGAAGATACAAGATTGAAGACTCCATCCCGTGTCCGGATGGGACTTTCCTTGGCGTGGAAGGCAAGCTTGGCAATAAGGATATGTAGATCTCCTACCATTGTAACCGACTCTGTGTAACCCTAGCCCTCTCCGGTGTCTATATAAACCGGAGGGCTTTAGTCCGTAGGACAACATACATTACAACAATCATACCATAGGCTAGCTTCTAGGGTTTAGCCTCCTTGATCTCGTGGTAGATCTACTCTTGTACTACCCATATCATCAATATTAATCAAGCAGGATGTAGGGTTTTACCTCCATCGAGAGGGCCCGAACCTGGGTAAAAACATCGTGTCCCTCGTCTCCTGTTACCATCCGCCTAGACGCACAGTTCGGGACCCCCTACCCGAGATCCGCCGGTTTTGACACCGACATTGGTGCTTTCATTGAGAGTTCCTCTGTGTCGTCACCGATAGGCTTGATGGCATCTTCAACCTGCAACACTGTCCAGGGTGAGACTTTTCTCCCGGACAGATCTTCGTATTCGGCGGCTTCGCCCTGCGGGCCAATTCACTTGGCCATCTGGAGCAGATCGAAAGCTACGCCCCTGGCCGTCAGGTCAGATTTGGAAGCTTAAACTTCACGACCGATGTCCGCGGAGACTTGATCTTCGACGGACTCGAGCCACAGCCAAGCGCGCCGCACTGTGACGATGGGCATGATTTAGCTCTGCCACCGAACAGTGCCTTGGTGGCCGCACACGGATCCGCTTCGGCCATTAGCCCGGAGCCGATCGCCCAGATCGAGGGTCGGTGGATAGGCGCCGCCCTGGGGGCTTCAACATCCACGGCGATGGAGCCGAACACTAATCTTGTCCCCTACGAAACTCGTGATTCCGAGGCACCGGACTCCTCGCCGGACTCCTAACCTCCCGCGCCCCTACCAATCGATCCGGATTGGGCGCCGGTTATGGAATTCACCGCCGCAGACATCTTCCAGTGCTCGCCTTTTGGCGATATCTTGAATTCACTAAAGCATCTCTCGTTATCAGGAGAGTCCTGGCCGGATTATGGCCAGGATGGTTGGGATACGGACGACGAAGAAATTCAGAGCCCACCCACCACCCACTTTGTAGCCACTGTCGACGATCTAACCGACATGCTAGACTACGACTCCGACGACATCGACGCTATGGACGACGATGCCGAAGACGAACAGGAACCAGCGCCCACAGGGCACTGGAAGGCCACCTCGTCATATGACATATACATGGTAGATACCCCAAAAGATGGGGACGGTGAAGGAACAGCGGAGGCAGATCCCTTAAAGAAACAGTCCAAGCGCCGGCGTCAGCGGCGCCGCTCTAAATCTCGCCACAGCAAAAACGGAGATTCCGGCACAGGAGATAATAATACTCCAGAGAGTGCCGAAGACAATCCCCTCCAGCAAGACTCAGCGCAGGAGGATGCAGAAGCAAGCCCTCATGAGGGGGCGGCAGACGAAGAGGTTGAGGATCGTAATTATATGCCTCCCTCCGAAGACGAAGCAAGCCTCAACAATGACGAATTCGTCGTACCCGAGGATCCCGTCGAACAAGAGCGCTTCAAGTGCAGGCTTATCGCCACAGCAAACAGCCTAAAGAAAAAGCAGCAGCAGCTTCAAGCTGATCAGGACCTGCTGGCCGATCGATGGACCAAGGTCCTCGCGGCCGAAGAGTATAAACTCGAACGTCCCTCCAAAAGTTACCCAAAATGCAAGCTGCTCCCCCGATTAGAGGAGGAAGCATACGTACGTCCATCACCAGCGCACGATATGGCTGACCGACCACCCCGTGGTCGTGACAGAGAGGCATCCAGGCCACCAGCCAAGACCATACCCCGGCATCGCTCCAAAAGTACGAAGCCAAGAGGGAACGCGCCGGACTTGCGAGACATATTGGAGGACAAAGCAAGGCAATCTAGATCCATCTATGGATCACGTGGGCGCCCTACGACCCACGACAAATACCGTCGTGCCGGATACAATAACCCCGGTCGGGCCGAACACAGCAGACAGCGCTCTCTCGAGCTGCGTCGCGATATCGCTCAATACAGGGGTGCCGCACACCCGTTATGCTTCACTGACGAAGTAAAGGATCATCAGATCCCCGAAGGGTTTAAACCCGTAAACATCGAATCTTACGATGGCACAACAAACCTCGCGGTGTGGATCGAAGACTATCTTCTCCACATCCATATGGCCCGCGGCGACGATCTCCACGCCATAAAGTACCTCCCACTCAAGCTTAAAGGACCAGCTCGGCATTGGCTTAACAGCTTGCCCGCAGAGTCAATTGGGTGTTGGGAAGACCTGGAGGCCGCATTCCTTGATAACTTCCAAGGCACATATGTGTGACCACCAGACGCCGACGACGTAAGCCACATCATTCAGCAGCCAGACGAATCGGCCAGACAATTCTGGACACGGTTCTTGACGAAGAAAAATCAAATCGTCGATTGTCCGGACGCAGAGGCCCTTGCAGCCTTCAAACATAACATCCGGGACGAATGGCTAGCCCGGCACCTGGGGCAGGAAAAGCCGAAATCCATGGCAGCCCTCACATCGTTAATGACCCGCTTTTGTGCGGGAGAGGACAGCTGGCTAGCCCGCAGCAACAATCTCCGTAAAAATTCTGGCAGTCCGGATACTAAGGACAACAACGGCAGGTCACGTCGAAACAAAAACAAGCGCCGAATTAATGGCGACGATAAGGAGGATACGGCAGTCAATGCCGGATTCCGAGGCTCTAAACCCGGTCAACGGAAGAAGCCATTTAAAAGAACCACTCTGGGTCCGTCCAATCTGGACCGAATACTCGACCGCTTATGCCAGATACATGGCACCTCTGAAAAGCCAGCTAACCGCACCAATAGAGATTGCTGGGTGTTCAAGCAGGCCGGCAAGTTAATTGCCAAAAACAATGACAAGGGGCCAAATAGCGACGACGAGGAAGAGACCCGGCCGCCGAACAACAAAGGACAGAAGGGTTTTCCCCCACAAGTACGGACGGTTAATATGATATACGCGACCCACATACCCAAGAGGGAGAGGAAACGCGCACTAAGGGACGTCTATGCGATGGAGCCAGTCGCCCCAAAGTTCAACCCATGGTCCTCTTGTCCGATCACTTTCGATCGAAGAGACCATCCGACCAGCATACGCCATGGCGGATTCGCCGCATTGGTATTAGACCCAATCATCGATGGGTTCCACCTCACGAGAGTCCTGATGGACGGCGGGAGTAGCCTGAACCTGCTTTATCAGGATACAGTGCGCAAAATGGGCATAGAACCATCAAGGATTAAACCTACAAAGACAACCTTTAAAGGTGTCATACCAGGAGTGGAAGCCAACTGCACAGGCTCAGTCACACTGGTAGTGGTCTTCGGATCCCCGGATAATTTCCGGAGCGAAGAGTTAATCTTCGACATAGTCCCGTTTCGCAGCGGCTATCACGCCCTGCTCGGGCGAACCGCGTTTGCCAAATTCAACGCGGTGCCGCACTATGCATACCTAAAGCTCAAGATGCCAGGCCCTCGTGGAGTCATCACGGTCAATGGGAATACGGAACGCTCCCTCCGAACGGAGGAACATACAGCGGCTCTCGCGGCAAAAGTACAGAGCAGCCTTCTAAGGCAATTCTCGAGTCCGGCCGTTAAACGGCCGGATACAGCAAAGCGCGCCCGGAGCAATGCCAACCAAGACCACCTGGCGCGATCAGAGCACGCGTAGCAATGCGGCCCCAACCCTCGCCCGCGTATGATCGCAAGAATAACACTCCGCGTACATCATTACGCTTTGGAGATACCATGGGCACAGGGGAGGGGGCACGATCACAACGGACCCAGAGTGCGGTTCGACCACACCGGGGGCTCGCAAATGTGCCCCTCCTTTTTTATTATTTTTCTTCTTTTTTGTACACAGGACTCTGTTAACCAGAAGCCCTGTCTGGCGGTGAACCTGCCAAACTCATGATGCAACAGTCAGGGACTAAAGAAGGCCGCGTCGAACACTCAGGTGGTCTCAATTACGAGCATTAAATTCGATTATATACACCAAATCCGCAGCTCATCCCTGGAGGGGGACATATTTATTTAGTCCAAATCCCTTGCTTACCGCACTATTTGTATCAGTCCGCTCTACTAGCAGACTTTTCTTTCATTAATAATGCAGCACCTTTATGATCGCAATTGCATCACATTTTATATATATATGCTCATTATATGACATCTGGCACCCGTATATTTTGGCACGGCAAAATACTCCAGGGGCTTATGTTCCCCACTCTATGGTGTGATAAAGTCCGAACACTTTCACAAGTGCGACACCCCGAACTTATAACATTATATGAATCGGCTCCGAATCATGTCTTGGGTCAATAGTTGGGTTTGCCTGGCTCCCACGTTTTGGTGCCTTACGTTCCGTTCTGTCGGCTAAGGTGGCACTGGGAGAACCACTGCGATTGCGCCCCGGTTGAGCCGGGTTAACGCCTCAGTGGAGAAAGCTAAAACTGACTGGCATGATAAGGCGAGAGACTGGTCGCTGTTCGAGAGGTTTTTTTCGGGTCCTTAAAGACTCACGCCGCTTCGAGCGAAGTTCCGGATAATGTCCGATGAAGGCGTGGATAGCGCCCCGGATTCGGTCTTCCGAATACCAGGGGCTTCGCCGAAATTTAAAATTATAGAATTCTATGGCTAAGTGAGAGTGTTCAAGCATTATAAGTCCGGTTGCCTTGTTCATCGTGTTGAGCGCCTCCCTAGATGGACCCAAAAATGGGAACAAGAGCGCTCAAGTTTATCCCGAACACCCCAGCACTTGTGGCTTGGGGGCTGAAGCCAACGACTTGCCATCTCTCAGATTTTACAAACGGCCGCACAGAAGGTAATATTTTAAATTAAACAAGCATTGCTCATGGCGCATATGAACGAAGTTTTCAGCGCACAAGATAAATACATAGCGAGTTCACTCAAAGATTACATTTTGGGAGCACTCATCTGCAATATTGCAGGCTCCCTTCAGGACAATTTTATAATACTTCTCCGGCGTGCGATACTCCTTGCCCGGTGGCGGTGGGTCCGTGAGAAGCTTCTCCGCATCCAATTTGCCCCATTGCACCTTTATGCGGGCAAGGGCCCGACGAGCGCCTTCGATACAGGCGGAGCGCTTGACTACATCCAGCCTGGGGCATGCATCCACTAGCCGCCGCACGAGGCCAAAGTAGCTACCAGGCATGGCCTGTCCAGGCCACAGCCGGACTATGAGGCCCTTCATGGCCTCCTCAGCTACCTTGTGGAGTTCGACCAGCTGCTTCAGCTGGTCGCTTGGGGGCACCGGATGGCCGGCCTCAGTATACTGAGACCAGAAGACCTTCTCCGTCAAGCTCCCCTCCTCGCCACGATAGAATGCGGCGGCATCAGATGCACTACGCGGCAGATCTGCAAACGCCCCTGGAGAGCTCCGAATTCGGGTAAGTGTCAGGTAGTTCACATTAACATGCCTGCTTTGCATGAAAAACGCCTTACCCGCCGCTATCTTCTTTATGTCCTCAACCTCCTGAAGGGCCTTATGGGCCTCGGCCTTGGCGGACTTGGCACTTTCAAGAGCCGAGGCAAGCTCGGACTCTCGAGTCTTGGAGTCACGCTCCAAACTCTCATGTTTTTCCATGAGAACCTGGAGCTCTTGCCGAACTTCCGCCACCCGTGCCTCTTGCTTTTCTCGCTCAGCCCGTTCCGCGGCCGCACTGCGTTCGGCCGCGGACACAACATCCTTCAGGGTTGCCACCTCGTTAGTGGCCCCTGCAATACACATATTATCCTTGTTAATTTTATTTGCAACCAAAATCCTTTTCTGTAAGGTACTTATTCAAAGAGGTGTTACTCACCTTCTTTTTCCTCAAGCTGCTTCTTGGCATGGCCGAGCTCTTGCTCGGACCGCTCGAGATCCTTCTTTAGCACATCAACCTCCGCCGTTAGTGCGGCAGAGGTCAGCAGTGCAGCCTGCAAACCCATATTGACATATTTTAGGCAACCCTGCGTATATCTTGTTAAAGATCCTTAGTCCGGCTTTTCTTTCCGAACACCGAACTAAGCATCAGGGGCTACTGTCTATGCGGTATTACATTACATTATTTTAACTTCTTACCTCAAAGCCTGTTAAAAGGCCGCTGCAGGCTTCGGTCAGCCCGCTCTTAGCGAGCTGAACCTTCTCAATCACCGCACTCATGATAGTGCGGTGTTCTTCCTCAATGGAAGCGCCTTTAAGAGCCTCCAGCAGGTTATCCGGCGCCTCCGGTTGGACGGAGGCCGCCGGCGTCACGGTCCTACCCTTCTTTCGAAGGGGCCGCTTGCCGGACTCTGGAACCACTGCGGGTTCTGATGTAGAGTCCGGCACGAAGTCCGGGAGGCTGCCTGACGGCGCCTCCGGAGCCTCCTCCTGATGGGTCCCTCTCTGGGATCCCACCTCGACGTCCTCGTCGGCGCGTGGGGTGGAGGCAGTCAGGATGGAATTCGCATCCGACGAGGCCAATGACCCGCTCGATGAGTCAGGGAGATCATCATTGGCCGGACTACGGACAGAATGCGGCGTTAGAAGGATACTACGCGACATAAAAGAAATTACACATCAAGGATCCGGATACTTACGATCTTGCCGGACGCCTGGCCCTTGGAGGCCACTCATCCTCACCAACGCTGATGTTGGCGAAATTGTCCGGGGGGATAGTTCTCCCCCTCTTGGACCCTTCGGCCTCCCCGATGGGGGAAGCCTTCCTTTTCTTCTCTCCCTCCTCCGGGAGAGAGTACTCCTCCTCGTCTTCGGGGGAGGAGTCCTCGTCGTCGTCAGATGCCTGATTGCGGGAACTCTTTCGAGTCCCCGCGGCCACCTTCTTGGCCTTCTTCTCCGGCACCACGTGCGGTGCCGGAACCAGCAGCCCTGTTAAGCGGGCGTCCGCTGGGTCTTCTGGCATGGGAGCCGGGGTGATGAGCAGCTTGGCCTTCTCCATCCATTCCTGTCAAAGGAAGAGGCAGAATGAAACCTCACTAGAGTCAATCTAATTATCACAAGTGTCTTGTAATGGGGTTGAATCACTTACCTCGTCAGTTGGATGCTGCGAGCTGAATCCGCGGTCTTCGGTCGCGGACGCGGGGGCTTCGGCGCCCTTGAACAGCACCCTCCAGGCGCCTTCGTATGTTGTATCGAAGAGCCCGCTTAGCGCCTGGTGCTGTTCCGGATTGAACTCCCACAAATTAAATCCCCGTTCTTGGCATGGGAGGATCCACCGGATGAGCATGACTTGGACCACGTCGACGAGCCTGAGCCTATTGCTCACCATCTTCTTGATACATGCTCGGAGTCCCGTCAACTCCACCGGATTCCCCCACTGCAAGCCCTTCTCTTTCCAGGAGGTGAGCTGCGTGGGGATGCCAGATCTAAACTCGGGGGCCGCCGCCCATGTGGATTTGCGCGGCTCGGTGATGTAGAACCACCCCGATTGCCACCCCTTGACGGAGTCCACGAAGGTCCCTTCTAGCCAAGGGACGTTGGGCAATTTGCCCAACATGGCGCCTCCGCATTCCGCTTGCGTACCCTTCACAACCTTCAGCTTGACGTTGAAGGTCTTGAGCCACAGGCCGAAGTGGGGCCGGATGCAGAGGAAGGCCTCGCACACGACGATAAACGCCGAGATGTTGAGGATAAAGTTTGGCGCCAGATCGTGGAAATCCAGGCCATAGGAAAACATGAGCCCCCGGACAAATGGATGGAGCGGAAAGCCCAGTCCGTGGAGGAAGTGGGGGAGGAAGACGACCCTCTCATGAGGCCCGGGGGTAGGGATGAGCTGCCCCTCGTTGGGCAGCCGATGCGCGATATCGCCGGAAAGGTATCCGGCGCTGCGCAGCTTGGTGATGTCCTCCTCCTTGACGGTGGAGGCTAACCATTTACCTCCCGCTCCGGACATATTCGGAGAAGGTCGAGGCGAGATGCGCGAGCTCGGGCGTTGGAGCTTGAGTTCGCGGGGATGGATAAGCAAAGGAGGAAGAAGGCGTAGGTGAGAAGGTGAATCCTTATCCCTTATATGTAGGCGGACGAAACTATGCGTCCCCCACCAGCCTGGTAAAACTCGCTTATCTCCCAAGCGCCACCATCAATGGCCCGGTTGGGTTACCCACACACGTATTGATGAGAATCCCGGAATAAGGGGAACACGATCTCTGCTTCGACAAGACGTGCCAAGGAAACCGCTTCGCTAAACATGCTGAGGTGGTATAGTAATTCAAACAAAGGCCTGGTGGCGGTGTGATGTCACGCCGCATAATACGTCAGCAGATTGAACTAAGTGTACATTTTATGCTCTCTACGGTGGAATGTGGAATTTATTTTGCAGAGCCGGACACTATCCTGGTGTTCGTGATCTTCTCTGGATTATTCAAGGGAGGAACCCGCCTTGCAATGCCGAACATTATGCACGCCGGACTTATCATCATTGAAGACTGGTTCAGGGGCTACTGAGGGAGTCCTGGACTAGGGGGTGTCCGGACAGCCGGACTATCAATATCCGCCGGACTCCAAGACTACGAAGATACAGGATTGAAGACTCCGTCCCGTGTCCGGATGGGACTTTCCTTGGCGTGGAAGGCAAGCTTGGCAATACGGATATGTAGATCTCCTACCATTGTAACCGACTCTGTGTAACCCTAGCCCTCTCCGGTGTCTATATAAACCGGAGGGCTTTAGTCCGTAGGACAACATACATTACAACAATCATACCATAGGCTAGCTTCTAGGGTTTAGCCTCCTTGATCTCGTGGTAGATCTACTCTTGTACTACCCATATCATCAATATTAATCAAGCAGGACGTAGGGTTTTACCTCCATCGAGAGGGCCCGAACCTGGGTAAAAACATCGTGTCCCTCGTCTCCTGTTACCATCCGCCTAGACGCACAGTTCGGGACCCCCTACCCGAGATCCGCCGGTTTTGACACCGACAGTTATATTACCCATGTCATGCATGTTGTCTTGCATTGCTTAGTTTTTACATCATATATGGATTGCCATCTGCTTACTTGCTTACTATATAAATCATATATTTGAATTATATCATGCCATCATGTTTACATAGTACATACACATCATCTATCTGAATTATGGCATGGCAACCCATTTAATAAAGACATCATATAGTTATATCATCTCATCCTGTTTAGTGTTTACAGTCATCATATTTTGAATTATGGCATTCTATCCGTGAATGTATGTGAATTATGGCATGCCAACCTATTTAATAAACACATTATATAGTTATGTCATGTCATCCTGTTTACATAGTCTCATATTTTGAACTATGTATTTCCATCTTTTTTAGTTAGCCATCATAATGTGAAATTGTGTCATGCTATCCTATTTAGTTAGCCTTCATATATGTGAAATTGTGTCATGCTATCCTGTTTGGTTAGACAACATAAATATGAATTATTCAATGCCCTCTTTTATTCCCCACTATCCATTGCACCTGTCTATCATACAATGTCTATACTTTCAATTACTTTTCTTGTTTATCAGCCATTTGAATTATAGAGCGTGATGGCAGTATCTAAGGGAGTAACAACACAGTCTTCAGAAAAGGTAGTGCTACCAGTTGATGCAGATAGAACCATGGTTGTACTTGCCCAAGGACCAGATCCACCACACATAACCCAGAATCTCGTAGATTATACCCCTACCTAGTTGGACAGAGAACCAGCTACACCCCTTCTAACCCCAACCCCGACAGATAGTAACCCAGTTCCAGTTGACACAACACCGTCTCCACCATAGAGCACCCAAACACGAGCAGTTAGTAAGGGAATTGCAGTGCGCAAAGCACGAGGACCACCACTCCGAATCCCAACTCAACGCTTAAAGGAGAAGAAGATTTGTTCTCAGTTCAGGTTCTGTAGCTATGGTTCATACTCCTTTGCTCTTGCATTATTGTATTTACTCATACCAACTATTTTCAAATTTAAAGGATGGAATTGACACTCCAATGGCGCAATAGGTATGTTTTAAACCAGTTTCTTTAACTGGTTTGCTGTTGTAACCTGCTCTATGTTGATTTTAGTTTTAATTGAATAAACAGTTATGTTTGCATGTCATGCACATTACAATGTTGTTATTGCACTATAGTTACCCACACTTATATTCTGTCTATTATGCTTTGTCTTGAACAAATATTATTTGAACTGTGTCTCTATCTTGATTTGGCAACAAAAACTAGAATGATATAGACCATAAAGTGACCATGGTACATAGATATATGTTTGTTTCATGCTGTTATCCTGTCGACTTTACTACTGAACTCATTTACCAAAATGAGTTTCATATACAACATGGTAAACGCATGATGTGTCTGCTTGTTTCTCTTTTAGAATGCGGACAAAATATTGGAGAACAGTACCGCGTTATCCAATGGTAAAGGAAGTAATGCAGATAAGGTTCAAGATAGTGAGACATCCCTGTTGGTCTCCAAGAAAGCTGATAAAAACTATCTTGACGATAGCGAGGGAACCCAAAAGTCCTGTCTTGATGTAGTGTTCGAGTTACTGGCCACTACTGCTGGCACAAGCTCTTCGAACTCGCTGCGTGAATCAGTTCGTCTTCTTGAGTCTCAATTTCAAGTTGAAAGACATCGATCAGATGTGCTGCGACAGGAAGCTGAAGGACTGAGGAAGTCCCTGCAGAATTCAGATGCATATTTTCTGGTGCAACAACAAGCGCTGGAGGATTTAAGCGCCAAACAAGAGAACGTTAATAAGCTTGCTAAGCATCTTGCCAGCATTATGGGTACCCAGGATATTGTTTCTTGAGATCTTCTAAAGTGGTTTCAGTTCTGGATTTGTTTTGCTGCGGCGTTTATTTTCGCTGGTCGCCAACTTTGACAACCAGTGTATATGATATGCTGCTTTGTTCCCTATATTTGCACTGGTGGCGAACTTTGATGCCCAGTGGATGTAATATGTGTAATAGCCGTGATAGCCTAGCGTTAGTTGCTTGCTTATTTATTTCCTTGTTGTCTTGTTTATTTGTTTGCTTGTAGTCATTGCAGTTCTTTTTCCGCAGTTAGCTAGTGGCTGCAATAACCTATTTTTTAAAACTAGGCCACAATAACCATGGGCTAATATCTACTGCAGTGACACTGGGCCTCCCACTGGACGTAGAAACAGTGGGCCTTCTACGGGCCGTAGAAACAATGGGCCTTCTACGGGCCGTAGAAACAATGGGCCTTCTGCGGGCCATATCATCAATGGGCCTTATACGGGTCGTATGATTGATTGGCCAAACATGGGCCAAACAGACCGCATTATGCCCGTAAACGGGCTAGAGTTGGAATCGTCCGTTCATGGGCCGACCATAACGGGCCATCGTTAATAGGCCGTATTTGATTACGCTATGAAAACGGCCCAACGTATTAATGGACAACAAACGGGCCGACTGTAACCACATGCTGAATTTGGCCCACAAGCAGAAAATGTCAGTAACGGGCCGTAAGTAAACGAATGCTGGAAATGAGCCCAAGAATAAATGGGCTTTGGGAAGGCCGAAAGATAACATGGGCTGGAAACGGCCCAATGGAATAATGGGCCATTAATGGGTATAAAGTGATACACTGTTCATTATGGGCCAGTTTCACCATGGGCCGTTAATGGGTGTAAAGTGATACACTGTTCATTATGGGCCAGTTTCACCACGGGCCGCTTATGGGCTAAGAGTTACAAAGGGCCTCATATGGGCCGAAAGACGTCATGGGCTATACATGGGCCAGAAGTGAAAATGGGCTGGAATCATATTGGATGGCCTAGATGACGCTACTGGGCCTAATTCGGATAGGGCGTAACGGGCCTTGGGTTAGTGGGCTGTAAATGGGCTATATGCGAATAGGCCATTAATAGGCTTTCCATGGGCCAGCCGGCCAGCTTTTGACCAAGTCAAATGGGCCAGCCTTTTCACAGGAATGGGCCACTGTTGGGCCGTGCCACGTGTCGACGTATCATAGGCGCCTTCTGTGTAGTGAGTGGATGACATCTGTCCCAACGATGAGCCGACACGTGTTTCCTCTAGCCAATGATTATTTTACACGTGGAAAATCCCCATTGGTCGGGGCTATTAACGGGTTATCGGATCCAAAACCTGACCCGATAGCTTAACGACGTTCCGTTACAGTGGATGCCACGTGTCGATCACCCTTGACGAAAGCACTTCTGTGACGCGCGATTTATCGTCATGGAAGTGGACACTTCCTTGATGATAATTTTGGTAATTTCATGGAACACTTGTACGACAACACAGGTATAACTATCTTGATTCTGTCATAAATTTGTCATGGATGTACATGCATGACAAAAAACGCGACCTACTGTGACAAACACCTATCATCACGGAAGTGTATTTTTTGTAGTGTTCATAACGTGACGTTCCGCCATGGTTTGGTCATGACGAACCGTTTTTCCGAGCCTGCTACTGCACGTGTTGCGAGGCGGTTTTATTGGCACGTCCTATCAAAGCAGAGATCATGTTCCTCTTTTCACGGGATTCTCATCAATAGGGTGTAGGTAACCCAATCGTGCCTACTGGTATGACTCCTCGATTTTAGGCAAGTTCCAATTGGCCACGCGGAGGACGCTTGATATTCACCCTCTTTATAAAGGGGCCAAGGCCTGTCCTTTTCTTCTCGCGTTCGATCCTTCCCTTCCCCCCACCTTGAATTCCAACACTCAAGGTTCAGGCTAAACACTTCGGACCTTCGATCATGTCCGGATCCAACCTTCAAGGCCGGTGGATGGCCTCCTCTATCACAGAGGAGGATATCAAGAAGCTAAGAGAAGCCGGGTATCTAACCGTCGAAATTCCGCACAGGCTGCCTGCTCAAGGGCAGGTCATCCCCACTCCCGAATCCAACAAGAGTGTCGTATTTGTTTCTCACTTCCTCTGAGGGCTAGGCTTCGGTCTTGATCCCTTCATTAGAGGGCTTATGTTCTACTACGGGCTCGATTTCCATGATCTGGCTCCGGATTCCATCCTTCACATCTCGTCGTTCATCGTTGTGTGTGAAGCCTTCCTCCGCATCACCCCACACTTCGGCTTATGGCTCAGGACCTTCAATGTGAAGCTGAGGATGATCGATGGACGACACACAGAGTGCGGAGGTGCCATAATAAGCAAAGGCGCCGATGCTCTATGGCCAAAGGGTTCCTTCCCGGAGACTTCCAAGTTATGGCAGCGAGAGTAGTTTTACATCACAACTCCCCAAAGTACCAAGTGGGAAGCCGCCCCCGCTTTCCGCCCGGGCCCTCCGCCACAATTGGCATCATGGGTAAACAAGGGGCTGGACTGGGGGCCAGTTAATGGTGTGCCGACATTGCAGAGCCGCATCCGAGATCTCCTCAAGAGTGATGTCAGCCTTGTAAAGGTAATGCAGGTCATGCTAGTTCGTCAGGCCCTGTCGTGCCAACGTCGACCTCTCCGTATGTGGGAGTTCAACCCGAAAGGACCGTGAACTATTCGGCAATTCTTTGGTACAACGCTCGAAGGGATGTATGGATTGTTCTTCGGACCATGAATAAAGTGTCCAGACACCACCGAGGATGCGGGTCTAAACTGCAATCATCCAGATACCCAGGTAAGTAATTCTATGGCCGAACATGCTGTGTTTTTATTTATCACAACATCATTCTAACAAGTCGCTTTTTGACCAGGACTGGATAAAAAAGGCGACGATGATCAGGTTTTCGGCCCCCTTCCCGAGGGCTCGTCGGATCCCGTACTAGCCAGGATGCTTGAGCTCGTGCCTTATCAAGCGCCATCAGGGGAAGATGAGGGGAGGAAGGAAGAAGCCGAAAGCGGGCCTCGCGCATTACTCATCCAAACCAGGGGAAATAGTGTCTCCGTGAAGGAGGATAATCGGGGAGAAGAATCTGAAATTCCCTCTCCCCAAGGAAGAAAAAGGCCCGCCCCTGAAGATTTGGGAACAAGGGTTTCCAAATGAGGGAAGAAAACTTCGCCGGGGGGCCCTGCCCCGAAGGGCATACTTACCGCACAGTGCCTGCAAGGGGATCAGCCCTCCACCGGGCCGTAAGTGAACAAGAGTACCTTATAGTAAATATATCCTGCTTCATTTTTGAGAACAATAATCGAAACGTATGTCTTGTAGTTCGGATCGTAGCCCTTCTCGACAGAACTCATCTTCGGGGAATCTTCTTCCGGAGATGATGGAGAGCAAAACGCCTCCTCGTGCCTCCCTGCCTCATGAGGCGGATGGCCCTGAGGTGTCGTCATAGAGGATTTCTCCCGATCTGCCCAGGCCAGAATGTAACCCTTCGGCCACCCGAAGTCCGGAGTATTCGGCTCCTAAGGAGAGCCACAAAAAGAGTCCAGGACTATCCGGCGCATGACCGGACACACTGATGAGTCTTCTGGAGGAAGTGGCTATCTCAGAGGTGCATCGTACTTTAATGGGTATGGTGGTTGAGAGAATTTCATCTGCTGAGAGTGGGTTGCATGAAGCTTTTATGAGCCTGCTAAGAGGCTTTGAGGTACACAAAGTAATATATATTTTGACGGTACTGCACACGCTAGGTGTGCCCTGTGTAGATAGTAGCCCCTGAGACTCTGGTCACTGTCCAAAAGGCGGCAAATAGAGGATCATAGTCCCAGGTAATAATCATGCTGCTTTCATGTGCAGGCGGCCAAGGGTCCGGTGGCTGGCCAGACTGGCGAATTTGCCGAATTGAGGCGGCAACTTGATGCGGCAGATGCCGACATCGTGCTTGTAAACAAGCTGCTTGACGAGGCACATGGTATGTATTCTCCGGCGATCAATATACATTAAGAGGAGCATGATGCTAGTATCTATAATATGCTGTGACTGCAAATGGAGCTGCCGCCGTGGAGACCCTTCGGGCGAAACTTGCCCGAGCCAAGGAACAAGCCAGGGAATGTGACGCGGCCGCCCTAAAGGCGGTCGAAGAGTTAAGAGACGAACAGGCTGCGCACTGCCAGAGCAAAGAGAAAATAGCCAAGATGGCTGTTGAGTTGAAAGATGTCGCCGACCGTTATGAGCTTCTTGAAAAGGAAAGCCAAACTAAGACGGCGGACCTGAAAAAAGCCATGGCAGCAGCCAAGGAAGCCCGCTCTAAAATCAGAGCGGCGAATGAGGAGCTACGTCAGGCCGAAGATATCATGGCTGGGAAGCCCTTTTTGTTGTGGACGAAGTTCGGAGATCCTAAGTATGCCCCTCTGGATAAATTATGGAGTTCTGTAGACGCGTACTTGGATTTGGCAGTGAGTGCTGCTGATGCGACCGAGTTTTTCAAAGATCAAAAAGATCACGAGGTGGAAAAGTTGTTCTGGTCGCAATTCGATGCTCCAGTGCGTCCGCTGCTATTAAATGAGCGAATGGCCGAGTGGGTCGAGCTCCATAGGCTGTCCGGGCTTGCCATGAGGTCTGTTGTGGATCATCTTTGGCCGTAAGGACCAAGGCCGAATAGTTATTTTGGTTTAGTACAACGATTCCTTGGTGCTGTGCCGCATATCGACGGCGCAAAGAGGTCGGCATGCGTAGAGGGTGCGCAGATGGCTCTTGCCCATGCGAAGATATACTGGGCAGAGATGGAGGCCACCGCCATTGCAACCCAGAGTTCGGCCGTAGGCCGGGTATCGGCCGAGCACTATTTTGAAGAAGTCCTAGAAGGCGCCCGTTTAATAGAGGCCCAGTGCTCGAAGAGTATCATGTTCTAGTGACATGTATCCCAATTGTAAAAACAATGCTATTATGATTATAAAGGATGTGTTTATACTTTTGCCTGAAAGTATTATGATGCCTCCTGTGTGGCCGTTTATGTATGTATATAACCTGAAAGTTTGCAGTCGTCGGCTTCAGGCCCCATGCATATAATTCGGGGATGTTCGGAAAAGCGCATATTCACACTTGATCCAACGTCTTGGTCCATTAAGGAGGTGATAGCACGGCGAACAAGGCAATCGAACTATATTGCTTTAACACTTTCACTTAGCCATAGGAGTTTGACGGTGGGGCTACTATATAGCCCCTGGTACTTCCGCGTCTATCCGAATACGGTGCGCGTATATACATGATCGGGAAATGGCCCTTCGTTAATGTGGAGGAATCACGAAGATTCCACTGGGTCATCGAGTGGTTGACCAGTCTCGTGCTTTATCATGACAGTTAGTTTTCGGCTTTCTCTATTGAGGTGCTCGTCCGGATGAACCAGGGCACAATTGCAGTAGTTCTCCTGGTGCCACCTTAGCCGATAGAGCGAAACGTAAGGTAGCAAAACACGGGAGCCGGGCAAACCCAACATTTGACCAAAGACATGATTCGGAGCTGATGCATCTAAGGCCAAACTCGCGGCGCCAAACACTCCCTAAGGTATTCGGTCTTTACAACATATACCGGGCTGAGTAACGCCCTTGAACCCTGAATTTCCAGGTACGTGTATTAGTCTGACGTGGCGAAATGCCAATAACGCCATCACCCCTCTCGGTTGTGTTGAGTATCCGGAGGGTGTGAAGCAACAAGAGACAGTAAGAAAGGTTTACACAGGGTCTTAATCTGAAAAGAAACCTTGGAGCGGGGCCCTGCTGCACGTCTGCGCCTATATCTCCATTGTGCCGTATCCTGGAAGGGTGTAGGACGATTATCATCTATCAAAAGAGAAGAACTTAGGTGAAATTTGTCGTGCAAAAAATTGGTTATTCTTAATAAACCATTGAAATTCAGAATAAGGTCGAGCCGAATTCTAGCTTTTTTTACATGCGAGAAGCCTCTAGCACCATCTACGGGGGTATACTCATTAACCCGATCTCAGGTTTATCTAAGCTGTTACAACTAGTGGTGCGCCGGACTCGTCTAACCGTATCCGCGGTCTTGACGACCGATCATTTATGTTAGTTGGAGAGGCCATTTAGTGTTCGGCTGCTAAAGCCGCCACACATCCTTCCGCGCGTAAGGAATGCTCAGTGTTTCCGCTAACTATGATGATGCCACGTGGACCGGGCATCTTGAGCTTAAGATAAGCATAGTGCGGTACTGCATTAAAACGAGCGAAGGCCATTCTTCCGAGTAGTGCATGATAGCCGCTTCGGAATGGAGCGATGTCGAAGGTTAAATTTTCTCTTCAGAAGTTGTCGGAAGAACCGAATACAACCTCTAGTACGAGGGAGCCCGTGCAGCGGGCCTCTGGGCCTGGTATTACTCCTTTAAAGGTAGTATTGCTTTGGCTAATTCTCGTTGGGTCTATCCCCATTTTATGGACTGTGTCCTGATATATCAGATTAAGACTACTACCGTTGATTATCGGGTCTAGCACCAAGGCAGCCGATCCTCCATGCCGGATATTGGTCGGGCTATCCCTGTGATCAAAAGTAATCGGGCAGGTCGACCAAAGGTTGAACTTGGGGGTGACGGGCTCTATGGCATATATGTCTCGGAGTGCGTGTTTGTTCCTCCTCTTCGTTACGTGAATCATGTTCACTATTTTGACCTCTGGTGGGAACTTTTTCTGTCCCCCGGTATTTTTCTAGCGAGGCTCATCCTCGTCTTCACTTGGCGTCTCCGTCCCCTTGTGTTCAGTGTTTAGCTTACCGGCCTGCTTAAAAACCCAGCGTTCTCTGTTGATATGGTTTGTAGGTTTGTCAGAGGTGCCATGAATCTGACATAATCTGTCTAGATTTTTTTTAGGCTGGACGGTCCATCTCTGCTGCCTTTAAATGGCTTTTTCCGTTGACCGGGTCGAGAGCCCCTGAATCCTGTGTTTACCGCTGTGTTGTCTGGGATGTCTTCATTGTTTTGATGCTTACTTTTAATGCGTCGTGGTTTTCCATTACCATCCCTGACTTCGGATGTGCCAGGGTCGCTGGTGCCACTATGGGCCAGCCAACTATCTTCGCCCGCGCAAAAGCGGGTCATAAGGCTTGTTAGGGCTGCCATTGTCCTCGGTTTTTCTTGGCCGAGGTGTCTGGCGAGCCATTCGTCCCGGACACTGTGTTTGAAAGCCGCTAAGGCTTCGTCGTCCGGGCAGTCGACAATCTGATTCTTCTTAGTGAGGAATCTGTTCCAAAGCTTTCGGGCTGACTCTCCGGGATGTTGAATTATATGACTTAGATCGTCTGGATCCGGAGGTCGGACATAGGTCCCTTGAAAATTAGCCCTAAAAGCGTCCTTAAGCTCTTCCCAACTTCCAATTGAGTTTTTACGAAATAGGCTTTCGCCCCGCTATATTGATATAGCAACCACCCGAAACAACATTCTGATCAACGCTGGGGCTAACAGCACAAGCACGCCCAAAAGAAATAGCAAGAGAAAATAAGAGAAAAAAATGCCAACAACGCCGGATCAACGAAAGCTACGGCACACCGCGACCGCTGCGCCCATCGAAGATAACCACCACGCTCCAAAGCCACCGAGTTGCCGTGTACCAAACACCACCTTCAAGAAGGAATACGACGATGATGACGCTGCTGCTCGGACGAATCCTAGGATTTCTCCCGGTACACGGAGGGTAGAGGGGGAGAGGGTCACCCGACGCTCTTCAAGAAGGATGGCGGCGCCCTCATGCGTCACTGCGTTGGTGCAGGCAAGACCCGACAAGGATTTCTCCCGACCTCTCACGCCCACCACCCAGGACCAACCTTCGGCTCCATCACACCCGCCGCCCACCAACATGCGCCAACACAATCACGAGGACACCGCCGTCGTCTCACCACGACCAATGAAGCAAGGTCGGCCGGATCCAAACGAGACACCCGTAGACAAGGATCGGCAGCACCACAGCCGTGAGGGAGGGAACAACCTCCACCGGCTTAGGCGGTAGCAGACCGGGCATAGCAGCAGAGGCACACCAGACCAAATCTCCGGCCGGGCCCAGAGCGGGCCCGTGAAGCTCCGCCGCTGTGCTGCAGTAGTCGCGGCATAGCAGCCGCCGTCCCTGTCGCAAGGAGCTCACCGGAACCACCAGAGAACAACCCATTGCGGCCACCCAGCAGGCCCACCCCGACCCAGATCGGGCCCGTAGGGCCTAGATCTGGGCCAGCCGGGCGCCGCCGGCTGCCGCAAGCCATGGGCCGTCACCGCCGCCAAGGGGCAACGCCTCCGCACCGCCGCCGTCCAGATCCGCGCCGGAACGCCGCCGGCCGAAGGGCTCCGCCACCAGGACCGCTCGCCCGAGCCGGGGTCCAGCGATGGGGGAAGAAGGAGGGCCACCACCACCGGACTGCGGGGCGCCGCGCGAGCAACGCCCGGCCGCGCCCGCCGGCGGCAGCAGCGAGGGGGAAGGGGGGCGGCGACTCGCGGGGAGGGGGGGAGTGGGGAACCGCCCTGGTCGCCTCGCTCTGGGAGGGCGATGCGGGGGGCACCGTGTTATTATTATTGCTGCTTGCTGTGCTCTTTCACTTCCAATTGAGTTTTCAGGGAGGCTCTTCAGCCAATGCCGAGCTGGTCCTTTCAACTTGAGGGGCAAGTATTTGATGGCGTGGAGATCATCTCCACGAGCCATGTGGATATGAAGGATAAAGTCCTCAATCCAGACCCCAGGGTCTGTCGTTCCGTCGTATTCCTCTATGTTCACGAGTTTGAATCCCTCTGGGAATTCGTGATCTAGCACCTCATCGGTGAAACATAGGGGGTGCGCGGCACCCCTGTAATTGGACGTGTCATGCCGTTCTGACGGTTGTAGTATTCGGTTTTGATTCTGTGTTGGAGCGCGCTTCCTAGATCCGTAGATGGATCTGGTCATACCGACATTGTTAGCCGCCCTATCGCGGCCACGGGGTGGTCGATCTGGCTGATTGGCCGTTTTATTTTCCGGCTGTGCGGGTTCTAAAGCCTCGTCATCGAATTCAGGCAGCAGCTTGCGCTTTGGATAGCTCTTCGTGTGGCGACTGCCACCGTACTTTTCTACAGTGTCGAGCACTTTGTTCCATCTACTGTTGAGTGTATTTTGCGCGGCCTGAAGCCTTTGCTTCTGCTTCTTCAGACTCCTCGCGGTGGGGGTAAGTCTTTTATGGGGGTTCTCTTGCTCCAAGCGCCTTTTCGGGATGATGTGTGCATCATCGTCCGGACTATTCTCCTTTCCGGAGATAGGTTGATTAGCATGACGCTCGGCGTCGCCGTAGTCGGACAACGGCTCTGTACTGTGTTCGCCGTCCGCTGGCTAATCCTGCCTTATCGCTGGGTCGATGTGGTCGTTTTCTCTGGAGTCGACGGGGGTGTTATTCTTTCTTGCGCTGTTATCGCTGTTGAGGCAGGATTTAGGGCAGCACCTACATCGCCGCTTTGATTGCTTTTCGAGGGAATTATCCTTCGCCGCATCCTTCCGTTCCTCGTCATTGTTTTCGTTGGGTGTGTCCACCTTGTATATATCATATGATGAGGTGGCAGTCCAGTGCCCTATGGGTGGTGGTTCCTGTTTGTCTCCTGCATCGTCGTCCATATCGTCGATGTCTTCGGAGCCGAAATCGAGCATGTCGGTTATGTCGTCGACAGTGGCTATGGGTGGTGGGTGGGGAACGAATTTCTTTGTCGTCTGCTTCCCAACCAAGCCGGACATAGTTCGGCCAAGGGCTTTCAGACAAGGAGAGAGACCCTAATGAATTTAGCACGTCGCCCAGTGGCGAGTGCTGAAAGATATCCGCGGAGAAAAACTCCATGATCGGTGCCCAATCAGATTCGATAGGCACAGACACAGGTGGTTCGGAGCCCGTGGCCGGGGACGAATCCAAGGATCCGGCAACACGGGACTCATAGGAGGTGAAGTCAGCATTCGGCTCTATCGCCGTTGAGTGTGCGGCCTCCGTGGCAGGGTCCATCCACCCGTCCTTGGACGGCGCAACCTGTTCCGGTTTGAGAGCCAGAGTAGCCACAAGTGCTATCGGTGTCAAAACCGGCGGATCTCGGGTAGGGGGTCCCGAACTGTGCGTCTAGGCCGGATGGTAACAGGAGGCAGGGGACACGAAGTTTTACCCCGGTTCGGGCCCTCTCGATGGAGGTAAAACCCTACGTCCTGCTTGATTAATATTGATGATATGGGTATTACAAGAGTTGATCTACCACGAGATCAGAGAGGCTAAACCCTAGAAGCTAGCCTATGGTATGATTGTTGATGTGTATGTTGTCCTACGGACTAGAACCCTTCGGTTTATATAGACATCGGATAGGGTTAGGGTTACATAGAGTCAGTTACAATGGTAGGAGATCTGAACATCCATATCGCCAAGCTTGCCTTCCACGCCAAGGAAAGTCCCTTCCGGACACGGGACAGACTCTTCAATCTTGTATCTTCATAGTCCAGGAGTCTGGCTGAAGGTATAGTTCGTCTATCCAAACACCCCCTAATCCAGGACTCCCTCAGTAGCCCCCGAACCAGGCTTCAATGACGATGAGTCCGGCGCGCAGATTGTCTTCGGCATTGCAAGGCGGGTTCTCCTCAAAATTCCGTGTACCTGTTTGAATAAAGCCCGGTTTCTTGTAGATGTTGTGCTCCTTGGCTTCTACGCCCAATAATGGCCATTTTCCACATGTCAAACGAATATGAAAAGTCTGAGTGTTTTTACGTTCACACCCCTAGCCGCGTAAATGAGTTGCCCTTTTTAAGGGGATGAGGATTTAGATCCAATCCACACCTTCTCCCCTCCACGAGTGTTCATCAGAGCGCATCTGACAAAGGTCCATTCCACCATGGCCAGTCGCCGCAACTCCTCCGCTCGTCCTTCTAGCCCTAAGCCTGGATATTGGAGAGATGTTCTACTCCGCATAGCGAGTTAGCGATGCTTCAGACCAAGGGATTTCTCCCCCTGTCCTATATGGTCCTGGTCCGAGCCGGTCTTGCTGTCTACAACGGCGGAGAGAAAGTAGAGAACGCCCCTAATCCATCCAAAGGAGAGCGGGTGTGCCTTGTCCCTTACTTAATAAGGGGCTCAGATTTCCTATCCACCCGTTCCTCCGGGGGCTGCTGGAGTTCTACGGCCTCTAGCTACATCATCTCACGCCTGCCTCGGTATTGCATATCGCGGGCTTTGTAGCCCTCTGCAAGCTGTTCTTGGGTATTGAAGCTCATTTCGGACTATGGAAGGAGCTATTTTGCCTCGTGCCCCGTTCCAAGAAAGGGTCAATGTATCAAGTGGGCGGAGCCGAAGTATGGCGCATCGCCAGGACCGGATATCTGTCCGGGACCCCAAAGAAGGCGTCCAAAGATTGGCCCTCAGAATGGTTCTATATAGAAGACGTCCTGCTGCCGGATCCTGTCCGGATTGGCCTCCCAGAGTTCAATAGTGCTCCTTTAAAGAAGCGCCTAAGCTGGCAACCATGGAGCCCTCAAAGGGAAAGTGACAGGGACATCGTTTATCTCATGGGCCGAATAAGATTGTTGGCCCATGCCGGACTAACCATGATCGGAGTTATGGCCGAATGCATCATGCGGGGGGTGTAGCCGCTTCAGTACAGAAGCCAGCCCATGTGGGATTTCAACGGGGAGGACGACGCCACCCGCTACGGCCGTAAAGGGCCAGATTCAGTTGCCGCTCTATGAAAGATCTTGTCCACTCTGTACAAGGGGGAAGAGGAGGAATTTCTCCGCGTCAACCCACAGGGTGGATTCTCTATGCACAACCCCCCAAGCTGGGTAAGGGGTTGCATTTACTTGCTCATCCGTTTAGTGTTCCCATTGTCAAATACTTAGTCTGATGACTTCAATGCAGGAACTGCGCCGGGCCATTAAGGACATAAGCAGCCTGCCTCCACAACCCGAGGACCCAGGACGGTCTCTCGACCCGGCCTCTCAAGAGGATCCGAACATATCTGTGGAGCTGATTGATGGAGTTTTCCATCAGTTGAGCGAGGACAACGCCTTGGTGGCCATTACGGCTGATTACCCAGGGTTAATCCGAACACCCCAGGTACCTGAGACCGAAGTCCCCGTACCTCAGACAGGGGCCCGTCCACGCGTGTTCAATTTCCTGATTGCAACCGAACTTTGTAGGGGAGGTTTTTGAGGCGGAAGGCCGAACCTGCAGCGACAAACCAACCAGGGGCCGTAGGGTCCTATGGGCAGAAAAGAGGTGCAGCCCAGACTGAGGCATCGGCGCGAAGGTATGGCGCACCCCTTTATCCCAGTTGTTATACCTTCGAGGCACATTTGACACTTGTGCCCATTTCAGGACAAAGAGACCTCGCCGGACTGTATCTGGAGAGGCTGCGAATCGCGCCTCCACCAGCCAGGTTCCAAAGCCTAGTCCGGGGGTGGAAGCGAATGCAAGGCGTGTGCCAGACGTTTCTCCGCCGAAGGATGCGGACGGGTTATCTGCCACCAACTCTGAGGTGGAAAGTTCCATGAACCACCGGCGTCGCCGGACAATTCTTCGCGACGCTTGCTTCTCCCAAGAGGCATTAGATGCCTTCAATTCGGGAGATGCGCATCTCCATGCCGCTCAAAATGGTCTATCCAGAGCCACGGAGCAATATGTAAAAAACATACGGGTAAGAAAATTTTGGTTAATATATGTGTAGCAGTAGCCCCCGAGACTGAAAACATTTAGAATAACTGGTTTAAGGATCATTTGAAATGCAGGTTCTTATAGAAAAGAATTCCCTACTGTCCCAAGAGCTAGAAGAGTGCAAATCCCAACTGGAGGCCGCACTAGCCGCGACAAGGGAGCCTAAGGAGACCCCCTCTGGTAATATATATTTCGAAGGATAAGTATTTGGCGAAGCACGACTTTGGAGCGAATCTGACAAATAAAATTGCAGATGGCGCCGGATTGAATCCAGAAAGGCAACACCTCCTACGCCAACTAAAGGCTGGTGAGAGGGTGTTATTAAAGGTGATGGGGGAGAAGAACGTTCTCCAAGATGCCAACACCCGGCTGGGCGTCGAGCTAAAAGATGTTCGTGCCCAGCTGTCGGACTCCATGAAGGAGAATCAGCGTCTTCGGCGCGGCATATTTAGTAAGTGCTTGAACGAACCTCTTGAAAGAAAGTTCGGCGGGGAAGTCGACTGACAGAGCAATGTCTGTAGGTGTGTTAACAGGTCGCCTGGTGGAGGAGATGCCCGGTTCTATGGGTGACCTTCTTCCCGAGCTCTCGCAACTGCTCGATCGAGTTCGGCAGGCGATGCGAGGCGTCGCCCAGGCCCTGTGGCCATCCGTCTCCATGCCCGAAGGTATTGGAGAGCTTGCGGAGAAGCTAAAGGGAGCACGGCGGCGCTTCCAATTGTGGAAGATATCAGTCTGCCGTCAAGGCGCTAGGGAGGCCTGGGCCATGGTGAAGACCCGGTACTCAAAGTGTCGTGGCAGGCTGGAAGGCCACGAGCACCTATGGGGCAGGAGGGCCCCTTTATCGTTCGGCAAGGGAGCGGAGGGCGCACGCAGAGCAGATCGAGGCGAGGGAGCGCGCGGGGGATTTTTACCCAGCTTCGGAGCTCTCCGGAGAGATAAGACTCCTACTGCTGCTTTGTGTGTTTGTATTCTGTTCTTGCTCGAGAGAGCGGGTGTGGCGTAGTTTCGGAAAAACTCCCAACCCCCTGGCTGTGGAACCGAAATTCCGAACCCCCTCTACGTGCGCATGGGCCTCCTTTTTATAGGCTAAAGGGGTCACCGACAGGTGGCAGCGTAGGAAGAGGGGTAGGAAGGTAAAAACGCGGGTTAGTACAACTGCTACCAACAGTGTTCCCTACCTAACTCTGACGGCAGGGGACAGGGGCATTTAATGCCCATCCGGTCGCTCCAACAGTGCAAGGAAACGACCGTTAGAGGCGCCACCGATCGCCACGATGGCCTCCTTGTCAGCTCCTTTTGCCACCTCGCACCGCATGGCTGCACAGCGCCTTGCCACGTGCTCCTGGGATAGTCCTGGGGTGACACGTCGTTGGATGCGCTGGAGCTTGGGTGCATGGCGGCCTTGCCGCGGCAAGCGCTTCGCCGCGGCCCTTATCTTGTCGCACCAGCAAGCTTGCCGCTCGCCGGGCCTTGCCGGGACGCGCGGGGCGTCGCGGCAAGTTTACTTGGAATGCCTTGAGTGGCCTTCCCGGCAAGATCCTCTTGCTGGGGTCTCTTCTTCTTCCCGGCAAGCTCCTCTTGCCGGGGCCTTGGTTGGCCTTCCCGGCAAGCTCCTCTTGCCGGGGCCTTGGTTGGCCTTCCCGGCAAGCTCCTCTTGCCGGGGCCTTGGTTGGCTTTCCCGGCAAGCTCCTCTTGCTGGGGCTTTTAGCTTTAGTACTCTGTTCTTGAATGGCATCTAAGCAGCCGTCGAGGATTTTGGCGGATGCCCGGCAAGCCCTGCCGCGGGTCGCTGCAACTGCCCGTGCACAAGTTCGGGGTACTAAGGTACCCCCTACTTTAGTACACCGACAGGAGCCCCCGGGCCTGGGCCATACACGGTGCCGAGCGCTGTTGGGCCAGGCCCAAAACAGTGCACGGGCACGCGCGGCCTGGGTCCACACTAAATCCGACTCCGCATCCACCGCGCTCCCTTGCAACGGCACGCGTCAATCGCGGCGTAGTGGGAGACGTGGGTGGCATGCACGATTTTCGAGGCGTCCACCCCCCCACCCCGCCCGTGACCGCGGGGAGAGGCGAGGTCACCTCATCTGTCGCCTTGGCTCTGCATCCCCGCCACGCGGCTCCCATGCACTCGGGGTCGCGGACGATGGAAGTGGGAAACCGAGCCGTCACGGGCGGAGGCAGCGGGTCGGCTCCGATTCCCTCCTCCTCCTGTGCCCTGTCGCCGTTTATCTAAGTCATGGGACAATTTAGTCAGTGCCGCAACAAGTTACTTTTGTAATATAACTTTATTTTGGGCAATGCTTGCTATGCTATCTCCTTTACTTGGTCCTTTCTTTGTATGTTCTTACCCTACGCTTTTAGGGAACTTGCCGACACGGGCACGCTTGCCGCGAGTGCTGAGTGCGGAACATCAACAGCTTACTGGCGGTGCCGGAGCACGCTTGCCGCGGGCGCTGAGTGCGGGACATCAGCAGCCTGCTGGCGGTGCCGGTTCCGGCAAGAAACCTTGCCGCAACTAGTTGCAGCGCACTTAAGTTGTTGAGCGGGCTTGAAAACAACGCAAGGGTGCTTAGCGGCTCACTTAAGTTGCTGAGCGGACTCGAAGCAAAGTAAGGGCGCTTAGCAGCTCACTTAAGTTGTTGAGCCGACTCGAAACGAAGTAAGGGCGCAACTAGCTATGAGGAGGTTCCTCCACGCACAGGTTTTTCATACAGAGCAGAATCGTTCAAGGAGGATAGCTTAAAATTTTAAGAAAAATGATCGTGCTCAAACTTTGGCAACTTAGCTTTTTCTGTCGTCTGTGTCCCGGCAAGGCCGTGCTTCTTTGAACGACGCTCGGTCCACACCTCCATCCTCTCCTTCCCCCTCCGTGAACTTGTGGGCGAAGGGACCTCCCTTTTGGAGAAAAGAAAGGAGAGAAAATAATGGTATGTGGCCTTAAGGCTCGTTATTTCTTACCAGGGACGAGTGCTGCACAAAGTGTCAGGTAAAACATGCAAGAAAGAAAGGATGCATGAAATTTTGACAAGATGTGCGGAGCACATGAACTTTATTTATGCACGGGATCTGCGCCCGGCTTTGTACAAAGGGTTACATGCAACAGCGGCAAGGCTTGTACAAAGGTTGGTTGCCGGAACGGATTCCGGCAACCGCGCCTTATGGGTAAAACTTGCGAAGATGCTCTATGTTCCAGGAATTGCTCACCGGAAAGCCGTCTTCGGTCTCAAGGCGGACAGCGCCGGGCCTAGTGACTCGTTTCACCCGATAAGGGCCTTCCCACTTTGGCGTCAACTTGCTGGAATTCTTGGCGGATTGAACACGCCGAAGAACAAGGTCGCCTTCCTCGAAGCTTCTGGCTTTAACTTTGCGGCTATGATAGCGATGCAAAGCTTGCTGGTAGCGAACAACTCACACAGCAGCCTGAAGACGATCTTCCTCGAGGAGCAGCGCGTCGTCTTGCCGCAGCTGCTCTTGCTCAAGCTCATCATAAGCGAGCACTCGAGGTGACCCGTATACGAGTTCCATGGGGAGAACTGCTTCTGCTCCATAGACAAGAGCAAAAGGTGTCTGGCCAGTGACTCGATTTGGCGTCGTCCTGATCGACCAAAGAACCACCGGCAGCTCTTCGATCCAATTTTTTCCGCACTTGTGCAGCCTGTCGAAAGTTCTGGTCTTGAGCCCGCGCAGCACTTCAGCGTTTGCCCTCTCTGCTTGACCGTTGCTTCTTGGATGAGCAACAGAAGCGAAGCATATCTTGGTGCCAAGATCTTGGACGTACTGCATGAAGGTGCGGCTCGTGAATTGTGTGCCATTGTCGGTGATGATCCTGTTAGGGATTCCGAAACGGCAAACAATTGACCTGAAGAACTTGACTGCTGACTGTGCTGTCACCTTCCTCACTGCCTCCACTTCCGGCCACTTTGTGAACTTGTCGATTGCAACGTACAAGTACTCAAAGCCCCCGACAGCTCGGGGGAAAGGGCCGAGTATATCGAGTCCCCAGACCGAAAATGGCCAGGATAAAGGGATTGTTTGGAGAGCTTGAGCTGGCTGATGAATCTGTTTGGAGTGGAACTGGCACGCTTCACACTGGGTTACTTGTGCAGTTGCATCCTGGAGGGCTGTCGGCCAGAAGAAACCTTGCCGGAAGGCTTTGCCGGCAAGTGCTCTTGCGCCAATGTGGTGACCACATATGCCTCCATGTATCTCCGCCAACAGCTCCTGTCCATCTTCCCGGGAAATGCACTTCAATTTCACTCCGTTGAACCTTTTTCTGTACAGTATGTCATCGACAAACTGGTACATACTTGATTGCCGGGCTACTTTCTCCGCTTCTTCTTGTTCCTCGGGAAGTTCTCCTGTCTGAAGGAAATGGATGATCTGCTGTGCCCATGCCGGAGCCTGAGGCTCGACAACAAGGACTAAAGGCGCGAATGCTGCTGCGGGAACATCCGCTTCTACGGCAAGAATCTGGGTTCCTGCCGGAGCGTGATGCTCCCCGGCAAGCGTGTCGGGACACAGCTTGTCGGGAGCGTCTGCTTCAACGAAACAGGCCCTGGGGCTTGTCGGAGCAGTCTGCTCCTCCGCACTCTCTGTGTTGATCCCGGGGACCTTCTTGGTGGCAGCTCCGGGGAGCTCTGCCAGAAAGTAATCGCCGGTAACCAACTTTCTTTTCTTGTTCTATCCAGTTGATGGTGTCACAGATGGCTGAGTCAGCTTGAGCACAAAAATCCCTGGTTCCACAGGCAACTTGAGTGTGGCACACTTTGACAGACCATCTGCAATGTCATTCTGAGCTCTTGGAACATGTTCCATTTGCAGGCCGTCAAAATGCTCTTCCAGCTTCCTCACTTCATCGATGTAGGCTTCCATCAACGGACTCTGATAATCTTTGTTAACTTGATGGACGATAAGCTGTGAATCACCCCTGACAATAAGCTTCTTGATCCCAAGTTCCGCCGCGATCCTGAGTCCGGCAAGCAAGCCCTCATACTCTTCAGTATTGTTTGTGGCTTGCTCCTTGGGAAAGTGCATTTGGACCACGTACTTGAGGTGCTCTCCGGTGGGTGCGACAAGTAGTACGCCCGCACCGGCGCCTTGCAGCGAGAAGGCACCATCGAAGTACATAATCCATTCCTTGCTAGCTTCCTTGACTGGGATGCTGCTCTCCGGAGTTTCTTCATCAGGCGTTGGCGTCCATTCTGCTCTGAATTCTGCCAATGCTCGGCTCTGGATAGTTGAGGTACTCTCGAACTTGAGGCCAAAGCTTGACAATTCCAGTGCCCACTCGACAATCCTGCCCGTTGCCTCCGGATTCTGCAATATCCTCTTCAACGGAAAGCGAGTGACCACTGTGATCTCATGCGCTTGGAAGTAATGGCGCAGCTTCCTCGAGGCCATTAGGAGGCCGAAGAGCAATTTCTGCACGCCAGAGTACCTTGATCTAGCCCCCTGCAGAAGGGAACTGGCAAAGTAAACTGGGCGCTGCACCATCTTTTTCTGTTTCTCTTCTTGCGGCTGCGCGGATCCATTCTTGCCGGAACCAGAACTTGCCGGACCGGGGCCTGTCGGGTCAGAGCTTGTCGGGGAAGCCCCTTGCTTGTCGCTGGATTTGCTTGCCGCGAACGCTGGCTCACCATCTGCCTCCCTCTCCGCTACTAACGCAGCACTAACCACTTGATTGGTTGCCGCCAGATATAGCAACAACTTCTCTTGCGGCTTAGGTGCGACAAGTGTTGGAGTAGAGGATAGGTATCTCTTCAGGTCCTGCAGCGCAGCCTCCGCTTCCGGAGTCCATCTCATTGGACCTGCCTTTTTCAAAATTTTGAAAAATGGTAGGGCGCGCTCAGCAGAGTTGGAGATGAACCTACTGAGAGCAGCAACACAGCCGGCAAGCCTTCGCACATCCTTGACGCGCTTTGGTGCTTCGATTTGCTCAATGGCCTCGGTCTTATCGGGATTAGCTTCAATCCCCCTCTGGGACACAAAGAATCCGAGAAGCTTGCCGGAGGGAACTCCAAACACACACTTCTCGGGATTCAACTTGAGGTTGATCCTGCACAGATTTGCAAAAGGCTCGTCCAAATCTTGGATCAAAGTCTCTTTGTCCTTGCTCTTGACCACTATGTCATCCATGTAAGCTTCTACATTTCTGTGCAGCTGTGGCTCAAAAGCATGACTGACTACTCTTGCAAATGTTGAACCAGCATTCTTTAGTCCGAAGGGCATTCGTACAAAGCAGTACGTGCCACATGGAGTAATGAACGCTGTTTTCTCTTCATCCTCTTCTGCCATGAAGATCTGATGATATCCTGAGTATGCATCAAGGAATGAAAGCAGATCACATCCTGCCGTGGAGTCGACAATTTGGTCAATGCGCGGCAAGGGAAATGGATCCTTGGGACAAGCTTTATTAACATCAGTGAAGTCAATACAAAGCCTCCACTTCCCGTTTGCTTTGCGCACAACTAATGGATTGGCTAACCATGTCGGATGGAGCACTCCTCGGACCAGGCCTGCTGCTTCCAACTTCTTGATCTCTTCTGCAATGAACTCTTGACGCTCTACTGCTTGTTTTCTGACTCTCTGCTTGACGGGCCGCGCGTGAGCACAGACGGCAAGGTGGTGCTCAATTACTTTCCTGGGAACGCCGGGGATGTCAGATGGTTGCCATGCAAACACATCAACATTTGCCCGCAGGAAAGCAACGAGCGCGCTTTCCTATTTAGGATCAAGCGTGGCACTGATGGTGAAGGTGCCACCAGTGCCGTCCTCCTTGGCGGCCACTTTCTTGGTCTCTGGTGAAGCTATCTTTGCCTTCTTGCACTTGCCGGTGGAGCTCGATGGTGTGTCCTCGACGGTAGCGCAGCACTCCGAAGAGGTGCGCTTGCCGGAGTAGGCATCAGAGCTACTCTTGCCAGACTTGGTCTTCTTCTTCCCCCCGGGAGCTTCAGCGGCAAGTGGTTTGCGTTCTGTTGCGGCTGCTGCTTCCCGGTAGATCTTGTCGGTACATATGAGTGCATCCTTCTTGTCGCCTTGGACAGAAATGACACTTATCGGACCAGGCATCTTGAGCACATTATAGGCATAGTGAGAGGCTGCCATGAACTTAGCGAGCGCTGGACGACCAAGTATCCCATTGTAGGGCAATGGGAAATCAGCAACGTCGAATGTGACTCTCTCTGTCCTGAAATTCAGCTCGCTGCCAAATGTCACTGGCAGTGTGATCTTCCCCTTCGGCTTACTCCTTCCCGGGTTTATTCCTTGAAAGGTACCAGTTTCTTCGAGCTCGCTGTCGGGGATCTAGAGTTTCTTGAGCACTGTGGAGGAGATCAGATTCAGGCCGGCCCCACCGTCAACCAGCATCTTCGTGACCCTGAGGTTGCGGATTGTTGGTGAAACCAACATCGGCAAGCACCCGACCGCAGTGACACGATCAGGGTGATCTTCAATGTCGAAGATGATGGGTGTGCTGGACCACTTCAGGGGCTTGCACGACTCAACGGACGGTTCTGCTGCGCTCACCTCCCGCATCCACTGTTTGAGTTGGCGGTGCGAGGTGTGCAGAGAAGCACCACCGTCGACGCACAACACCTCTGTTGCCTTCTGGAACTCCTGCTCATCAGTCTCATCTTCCTCCATCTCATCATCCTCATCTTCGTCTTCGTCTTTGTCGCGGCCGCGGGGAGGCCTGTCTCCTTGCCGCGGCGCCCTCCCCGGGCGGGATACTTCTCGCCGGATCCTCCGCCACCTTGCCGGGCCTTCTCCTTGTCGCGGCGCTCGTATTCCGCTTTCTGTAGCTCCGCCATCTGCTCAACTTTCTTGCAGGCTTGGAGATCATGGCCCTTGGTGGGGTGGATCTTGCAATACTGCTTGCCGGAGCCATCCTGCTTGTCGGCGGCCACCACAGCCTTGCCGGTGCTACCAGCTGTAGCCTTCTCGGAACCGCCTCCGCTACCGGATTGCTCAACAACTAGCACATCCTTAGCCTTTCTCTTTCTATTATTCCGCCTCCGGTTCTTCTTTGCTGGAGGGGCGTCTTCACTGTCAGATCCTTCTGCTCCTGCATTCTCTCCGGGGAGTCTCCTCCCCTCTTCAGCCCGTGCACACTTGTCGGCCAGGGCATATAGCTCGCTGACATCTCTGATTTTGCACATTGCCATCTCCTCCCTCATCCTGCGGTTACGCACGTTCTGATGGAACGCGCTGATAACCGCGGCAGGGTGGACGTCTGGGATGTTGCGCTGCACCTGACTGAATCTCTGTATATACTTGCGCAGGGGTTCCCCCTCCTTCTGGGCGAGCAGGTGAAGATCACTCTCCTGGCCATGGGGTTTGTGGCCGCCTGTGAAGGTGCCAACAAACTGATGGCACAGGTCCGCCCACGAAGAGATGGAGTTGTCCGGCAAGTGCATGAGCCAAGATCTGACGTTGGGCTTGAGTACCAGCGGGAAGTAGTTGGCGAGGATCTTCTCGTCGCGCCCTCCGGCAGCCTGCACCGCGATGGTGTAGACGCTGAGGAACTCTGACGGATGTATCCTGCCATCGTACTTCTCGGGCACGTCTGGCTTGAAGTTCTTGGTACTGGGCCACTGGACTTGCCGCAGCTCACGGGTGAACGCAGGGCAACCTGCCGCGTACGGCAAGTCACCTGGTTCCCCTGGCGCATGCATGTCGACAGTGGGCCCAGCGCGCCGGTCAGATTGACGTCGTGCTTCTCTTCGATGCTCGATGCGAGTGCGAGCGTCTTCGTGTTGTCGTTCTTGGAGAACTTGGTGTTGATCGCGGCGAGCTCGCGGGTCCGACGACGCGGTGGAGTCGGTGTCGATGTTGGCCCGGCGAGTCGGCGACCTTGGCCTTCGGGGCGGGGAGTGTGCAGTGGTGGCACCCCCAGCGGTCTTGTCGGCATCGGCTTGCGCCTGGGCGTCTTGCCGGGGCTTCGATGTGCTCGGTTGCTGGGGCTTGTCGCCGTTGGCGAAGCCAATGAGGCTATAAATGGCGGCCCTCTAGTCGTCGATCTTGTCCGGCGCTGGAGGGTAATCTAGAAGCAGCTGGGCTCGGGCCAGCGCTTCCTCTGGAGTCTTGGGCGGCGGTGGCGAGCGACGCGAGGCGCGAGACATGCTCAAACTTCTAACAGTGTTAGAAGGAGCATCATCTCGCACAGGCGACCGCACTGCGCTCGTGCCAGCGTGTTGACGTGCATGTTGGCCTTGAGCGTCCCGCGACCCACCAGCTTGACCTTGTTCCAACGCGAGCACGGTGCTAGGAGCACCGTGGCATTGTTGATTCTGCACCTCCTGGGAGGGGTGCGGTGGATATGCAGAAGCTGAACCTTGCGGGGCCTTGTCCTTGGACCGGGTGACGACGGCGTCCCCCCGCCGGCGCCCGCTCCTCCGCCGGCGTCTGCCCCACCGCCCGTTTGCTCTGGCGGCGGTAGGGAAGTCGCAGACGGAGCGGCCACTTCCGAAGTCTTCTTCTTTGGTGGCATGTCGACGAAGATGTTGATGTAGCGCGCGCAGGCGCCGGATCAGGTACGCACGACCTCGACGCACCCCTACCTGGCGCGCCAAAGATGTCGTGGCAGGCTGGGAGGCCACGAGCACCTATGGGGTAGGATGGCCCCTTTCTCGTTCGGCAAGGGAGCGGAGGGCGCACGCAGAGCAGATCGAGGCGAGGGAGCGCGCGGGGGATTTTTACCCAGCTTCGGAGCTCTCCGGAGAGATAAGACTCCTACTGCTGCTTTGTGTGTTTGTATTCTGTTCTTGCTCGAGAGAGCGGGTGTGGCATAGTTGCGGAAAAACTCCCAACCCCCTGGCTGTTGAACCGAAATTCCGAACCCCCTCTACGTGCGCATGGGCCTCCTTTTTATAGGCTAAAGGGGTCACCGACAGGTGGCAGCGTAGGAAGAGGGGTAGGAAGGTAAAAACGCGGGTTGGTACAACTGCTACCAACAGTGTCCCCTACCTAACTCTGACGGCAGGGGACAGGGGCATTTAATGCCCGTCCGGTCGCTCCAACAGTGCAAGGAAACGATCATTAGAGGCGCCACCGATCGCCACGATGGCCTCCTTGTCAGCTCCTTTTGCCACCTCGCACCGCTTGGCTGCACTGCGCCTTGCCACGTGCTCCTGGGATAGTCCTGGGGTGACACGTCGTTGGATGCGCTGGAGCTCGGGTGCATGGCGGCCTTGCCGCGGCAAGCGCTTCGCCGCGGCCCTTATCTTGTCGCACCAGCAAGCTTGCCGCTCACCGGGCCTTGCCGGGACGCGCGGGGCGTCGCGGCAAGTTTACTTGGAATGCCTTGAGTGGCCTTCCCGGCAAGATCCTCTTGCTGGGGTCTCTTCTTCTTCCCGGCAAGCTCCTCTTGCCGGGGCCTTGGTTGGCCTTCCCGGCAAGCTCCTCTTGCCGGGGCCTTGGTTGGCCTTCCCGGCAAGCTCCTCTTGCCAGGGCCTTGGTTGGCTTTCCCGGCAAGCTCCTCTTGCCGGGGCTTTTAGCTTTAGTACTCTGTTCTTGAATGGCATCTAAGCAGCCGTCGAGGATCTTGGCGGATGCCCGGCAAGCCCTACCGCGGGTCGCTGCAACTGCCCGTGCACAAGTTCGGGGTGCTAAGGTACCCCCTACTTTAGTACACCGACACAAAGGCTGACCCCAACCACATGGCCGAGGTCGGTCCTATAGGGCCCGATGGGAAGGAGATCCCTGTAAGCTTAGTGTACGGCCAAGTAGAGCTGGCCGCGAAGTAGTCCCAGTAGGACTGCAAATTAGACAGCCTGTTAGATGGTATTGAAGAGGAATACAATCAGTCGAAATGACTATGTAATTGAATTGACATTTATAATGCCATCTAGCCGGATTGTAGATCATTTGTCATGGCCGACCTTTTTGCTTCAACCTCGGGGCCTGACGGACCGGACTGTGTCCGAATTCCCATGTAGTTATATAGGAACCGGGGAATGCGTGGAGACCAGGCGTAGGGGTCATTAGTGCGTGAACAGACAAGTGCCCGACTAGTTATGTTATATTACATGGTTAGTAAGAAACATCTTCCAGGGAGAATAGTTCCGTTAGGGGTTCCTTTCCCTAGGGAGCATGCCCCAAAGTGCATGTCCATGCTGCGAAAGGAAATGCAGGAAAAATGCCTGGGGCACATAGATAAAGAAAAAGATCATCTTTAGTTCACCGACCGAATATTCTCTTAAGAACGCTAGCTTTCGGCTTCACCCAGTCTGAGGTACACGTCCGGCTGATCTGGCAGTAACAATCGCAGAGGTGCTCCCTTTACCACCTAGCCGAATAATCAGGAACATAGGGGTAAGCACAGGAGCCAGGCAACCCAGCTTGGCCAAAACTTAAGTCATATCGATGCATATAATGGTGAATAAAAGGTACATGCGGAAGTTTGACACATGTGTTGGGCATGAAGCCCGTATAAATAAGCTTCTATTTAAAGAAGCCCCAAGGTTTACTGAGCGCGAATAGCGCGGCAATGTGTGAGCCTTTAAAGGTTATAGGAGAGAGAAAAAGGGAGAAGGAGAGAAATGTAAGACAGATAGTATATAAAAAAATGGACAGAGTAAGGAGACGAACACAGGATCCGGCGCTAGGCATAGAATCTTCAGAGACGGGCTGCGTTCCATGGGTTCGGCTCGAGTCGGTTATCCTATGCGTTTCGCAGGCAGTACGCTCCACCAGCCAGGACTTGGTCAATTATGAAGGGACCTTCCCACTTGGGCTTGAGTTTGTCCTTTTTCTTGTCTGGCAGGCGTAGAACTAATTCGCCAACGTTGTAATTTTTGGCCCGTACTTCTCTGCTTTGGTATCTTCGAGCTTGCTGTTGATAGAATGTGGAACGGGCTTTCGCCACGTCGCGCTCCTCCTCTAATGCGTCCAAACTGTCCTGCCGATCGAGCTCGGCTTCTCTTTCCTCATACATGCGCACCCGAGGTGAGTCATGAATTATGTCGCAAGGCAAAACTGCCTCCGCGCTGTATACCATGAAGAATGGTGTGTATCCGGTGGTGCGATTCGGCGTGGTCCGCAACCCCCAGAGTACGGAGTCGAGATCCTCTACCCAGTGCGTGTTGGATTCCTTGAGGGACTGCACTAGTCTGGGTTTGATGCCGCTCATGATAATACCGTTTGCACGTTCGACCTGGCCGTTAGTTTGTGGGTGATAGACGGAAGCATAATCGAGCTTTATGCCCATGTTTTTGCACCAGAGTTTTACCTCGTCGGCCGTAAAGTTCGTGCCATTATCAGTGATGATGCTGTGGGGGACGCCGTAACGGTGTACAACCCCGGATATGAAGTCTATCACAGGTCCGGATTCGGCCGTCTTAACAGGCTTGGCCTCTATCCATTTGGTGAACTTATCCACCATGACCAGTAAGTATTTGTGCTTGTGGGTTCCGCCTTTAAAGGGTCCAACCATGTCAAGCCCCTAGACCGCAAAGGGCCAAGTGATGGGGATAGTTTGGAGGGCGGTGGGTGGCATATGGCTTTGGTTTGCGAAGAGCTGGCAACCGGGGCATCGTTGGACTAAGTCCTGAGCGTCTTCCCGGGCCGTTGGCTAATAAAAGCCTGTACGGAAAGCCTTGCTTACCAGGGACCGGGCTGCAGCGTGATGACCGCCGAGTCCGGCATGGATTTCAGCCAGGAGAGCCCGTCCCTCCTCTTCGGAGATGCACCTTTGAAGGACTCCGGTAGTGCTTTTCTTATAAAGCTCTCCCTCGTGGACTCTGTAGGCTTTGGATCACCACACTATGCAGCGTGCCTCATTTTGGTCCTCGGGGAGTTCCTGCCTAGTAAGGTAGGCGAGGAATGGTTCTGTCCACGGGGCGATGATGGCCATTATTACGTGGGCTGAAGGTGTTATCTCAATGGCAGAGCCTCCGATTATGTCAGAATGTTCGGTGTCGGGCAGTGCGGTTGGGTCCGGGCTGCTATGGTTCGGCTCCCCTTCCCATGCCACGGATGGCTTGAAAAGCCTTTCCAAGAAAATGTTGGGGGGGACTACATCGCGTTTTGCACCGATGCGTGCTAGGACATCTGCCGCCTGATTGTTTTCCCGGGCTATATGGTGAAATTCAAGCCCCTCGAATCGAGCTGACATTTTTAGGACGGCGTTGCGGTAAGCTGCCATTTTCGGGTCCTTGGTGTTGAAGTCTCCATTTATTTGGGAGATTGTGAGGTTTGAATCCCCGCGCACCTCTAGGCGTTGGATGCCCATGGATACTGCCATCCGGAGACCATGTAGAAGGGCCTCATATTTGGCTGCATTGTTGGAGTCCGTGTACAGATTCTGTTGTACATATTGAACTGTGTCTCCTGTGGGGGACGCCAAAATGACGCCAGCCCCTAGTCCGGCCAACATTTTGGAGCCGTCGAAATGCATGATCCAATTTGAATATGTGCCATACTCTTTAGGGAGTTCGGCCTCCGTCCACTCTGTGATGAAATCGGCCAAAACCTGTGACTTGATGGCTCGTCGTGGCTTATAAGTTATTTCGAACGGGAGGAGCTCGATGGCCCATTTCGCAATCCGGCCCGTTGCGTCACGGTTGTTTATAATGTCATTAAGTGGTACTTCCGAGGCTACTGTTATTGAACACTCTTGAAAGTAGTGTGTAGCTTACGAGATGCCATGAATACCGCGTACACAATCTTTTGATAATGCGGGTACCGTGATTTGCAGGGAGTGAGGACAGTGGACACATAGTAGACACGCCTTTGAAGGGGGAATTTGTGTCTGTCTGCTTCTCGTTCAATGACGAGCACTACGCTTACAACCTGATGTGTTGCTGCGATGTACAATAGCATTGGTTCGCCAGTGTTTGGCGCGGCCAGGACTGGGTTTGTTGCCAGTATGGCTTTTATTTTGTCGAGTCCGGCCATGGCTGCGTCCGTCCATTTGAAGTGTTCGGTGCGCCGAAGGAGGCCGTAAAGGGGAAGGGCCTTTTCTCCCAGACGGGAGATAAAGCGGCTTAGAGCCGCCACACATCCGGTTAACTTTTGTATTTGTTTGAGGTCCTTTGGGATATCCAGTTGCGACAGAGCTCGGATCTTGGCTGGATTTGCTTCAATTCCTCTACTGGATACAATGAAGCCCAAGAGCTTTTCGGCTGGGACGCCGAAAACACATTTTTCCGGGTTGAGCTTGATGTCGTATGTTCGGAGATTATCAAATGTGAGCCTCAAGTCGTCTACTAGAGATTCAACATGTCTTGTTTTGACGACCACATCATCTACATATGCCTCCACTATTTTACCGATCTGGCTTGCCAAACATGTCTGAATCATGCGCTGATATGTTGCGCCAGCGTTTTTGAGTCCGAAGGGCATCGTGTTGAAGCAGAATGGCCCGTATGGTGTGATAAATACCGTTGCGGCTTGGTCTGGTTCTGCCATCTTGATTTGATGGTAGCCAGAATATGCATCGAGGAAACACAACGAATCGTGTCCTGCGGTAGCATCGATAATTTGATCGATGCAGGGGAGGGGGAAGGGATCCTTTGGGCAAGCCTTGTTAAGGTCTTTAAAATCAACACACAGGCGCCAGGATTTGTCCTTCTTAGGTACCATCACCAAGTTTGCTAGCCAGTCCGGATATTTTATATCTCTGATGAATCCGTCCTCTAATAGCTTTGTTAGCTCCTCTCCCATAGCTTGTCGCTTAGGTTTGGAAAAACACCGGAGAGCCTGTTTGACAGGTTTGAATCCTGTTTGGATATTTAAGCTGTGCTCGGCCAGCCTGCGTGGGATTCCTGGCATGTCTGAAGGGTGCCAGGCAAAAATGTCCCAGTTCTCTTGTAGGAACTCTCGCAATGCGGCGTTGACATTAGGGTCTAACTGTGCCCCGATGGAAGCTGTTTTATTGGGGTCCGTTGGATGGACTTGGAATTTGACTATTTCGTCCGCTGGTTTAAAGGAAGTGGATTTGGATCTTTTGTCGAGTACCATATCGTCCCTATTAACCGTAGAGCACAGCGCAGTCAGCTCCTCAGCCGCTAGGGCTTCGGATAGTGCATCAAGGGCCAGTGCGACTTTCTTGTTTTCGGTGCTGAGTGCTATGTCCGGATCACTAGCGAGAGTGATGATCCCGTTAGGCCCGGGCATCTTGAGCTTCATGTACCCGTAATGGGGTATTGCTTGGAAGATTGTGAATGCTTCCCGCCCTAGCAAAGCGTGATAACCGCTGCTGAACGGGGCCACATGGAACGTGACCTCTTCGGACCTGTAATTGTCCGGCGTGCCGAACACCACATCTAGTGTGATTTTTCCTGTACAGCGTGCTTCCCGATTGGGGATTATTCCTCTAAAGGTTGTGCTGCTTCGCATGATGCGGTTCCAGTCTATATCCATTTTTTGAAGAGTTTCCTCATAGACGAGGTTCAATCCGCTGCCGCCGTCCATGAGTACCTTGGTAAGATGAAAGCCGTCCACTATTGGACTGAGGACCAATGCAGCTGGTGCTCGGGCTGTTCGGAATTTAGGTTCATCACTGGTGTTAAAGGTAATGGCCATGTCACTCCATGGGTTTATTGTCGCTACTTGGTAGATTTCGGCAAGGCTGCAGAGTGTCCTCTTTCGCATATTATTTGATGCGAAGGTCTCGAAGACTGTTAATATTGTATTGGTGTCCCAGGGGTGGCTTTCCGTGGCCTCCGGAATTAGGAGGTTTCCGCCAATTTTGGCCACCTGCCGGAGTATCCAACATGCTCTAAGGCTGTGAGTTGGTGTGGCGTCCTCTGTACTATGAATTTTACAGGGTCCATTAAGCCATCCTTCTAGTACGGTTCCATGCCATGTGGAGGGTTTTTGCCTTTTGGTGTTTGACCCGGGTGTCTGGCGATGATGCACCCTTTTATTTCGGACTGGGCTTGCCTTAAGGGTCGGATTATCCCAAAATTTTGTTTCGGTTTTCCGGGCGCTTTCCATCGCATAGTACTTTCGTACTATGGACGGTAAGTCAGCGAAGCGTGTAATATCATGGCGACTTATGGCGTTGAGTATTCCCTTGTCTGTGCAATTATTGCAGAAGAATGAAATTGCGTCTTCCTCGCGGCAGCCCTTTATCCTGTTCATAACCAGGAGGAATCTGGCCCAGTAATGGTGTACTGTTTCTTTGGGCTCTTGCCTGATTTGGGTTAGATCGCTAATGTTTGGGTGGGTGGGCGAAATTAAATCCGAAGCCTTACCCCTTCCGAGGCTCAGAGGTCGAGGAATTTCTGAACTCGAAAATTTGGATTCCTGGATGTCATCCAATGAATCCAGTTCGTCGCCTGATTCTAGGTTCAGGTCTTGAGTGATATCCTCCCCTCCGCGGACATGCAGCTTGGAGGGATCGGGAATCCGGACGTAGTGAGTCCTTAGGATAGATGAAGGGTCGCCGCATTGTCCCTCTACCACGGCAACGTGATGGGTGGCTTGGGGAGAGTTAATCTCTCTCAGATCGGTTTTAGGCCCAATCTGGTCGTAATCCGTAGCGACTCCAAGGGCGGCGAAGCGATCCAAGAGCTCATTTATGGAGGAAAGCTCTATTGGATCTAACTGCTCGGCAAGTTCCGAGTTGACATGAAGATTGTTTTCAATGGCTCAAGAGGTCATCATCGGCGTAGAAGCCGAACAGGTGGTCATAAGGAAACCACCTAGCCGGAGGCTTTGGCCGATAGCCAAGGCTCCCTTAACAACGGTGCCATCTTTAAAGATGGGGCGAGGCATCCTTCCTGATGGCTACGACACAGAGGAACTCTCAATGCAAGCACCAATGTCAGTGTCAAAACCGGTGGATCTCGGGTAGGGGGTCCCGGACTGTGCGTCTAGGCCGGATGGTAACAGGAGGCAGGGGACACGAAGTTTTACCCAGGTTCGGGCCCTCTCAATGGAGGTAAAACCCTACGTCTTGCTTGATTAATATTGATGATATGGGTATTACAAGAGTTGATCTACCACGAGATCAGAGAGGCTAAACCCTAGAAGCTAGCCTATGGTATGATTGTTGATGTGTATGTTGTCCTACAGACTAGAACCCTCCGGTTTATATAGACACCGGATAGGGTTAGGGTTACATAGAGTCGGTTACAAGGGAGGAGATCTACATATCCGAATTGCCAAGCTTGCCTTCCACGCCAAGGAGAGTCCCATCCGGACACGGGACGGAGTCTTCAATCTTGTATCTTCATAGTCCAATAGTCCGGCCAAAGGATATAGTCCGGCTGTCCGAGGACCCCCTAATCCAGGACTCCCTCATCCGGCCTCCTAGGCGCGCCCAAGGGGGGAGTCCTACTCCCGGTGGGAGTAGGATTCCCCTTCCCAAGTTGGAGTAGGAGAGGGAAGGAAAGGGAAGGAGGGAGGAAGGAAAGGGGGGCCCGGCCCCCCTCCCATTTCGGATTGGGCTTGGGGGGGGGGGGGCGCCCCCTCCTTTGCTCCTTTCCCCTCTTTTCCACTAAGGCCCAATAAGGCCCATATACCTCCCATGGGGTTCCAGTAACCTCCCGGTGCTCCGGTATATTCCCGATCTCACCCAGAACCATTCCGATGTCCAAATATAGTCGTCCAATATATCGATCTTTATGTCTCGACCATTTTGAGACTCCTCGTCATGTCCGTGATCATATCCAGGACTCTGAACTACCTTCGGTACATCAAAACACATAAACTCATAATACCGGTCGTCACCGAATGTTAAGCGTGCGGACCCTACGGGTTCGAGAACTATGTAGACATGACCGAGACACGTCTCTAGTCAATAACCAATAGCGGAACCTGGATGATCATATTGGTTCCTACATATTCTATGAAGATCTTTATCGGTCAAACCGCATAACAACATACATTGTTCCCTTTGTCATCGGTATGTTACTTGCCCGAGATTCGATCACCGGTATCTCAACACCTAGCTCAATCTTGTTACCGGCAAGTCTCTTTACTCGTTCTGTAGTGCATCATCCCGCAACTAACTCATTAGTCACATTGCTTGCAAGGCTTATAGTGATGTGCATTACCGAGAGGGCCCAGAGATACCTCTCTGACAATCGGAGTGACAAATCCTAGTCTCTATCTATGCCAACTCAACAAGTACCATCGAAGACACCTGTAGAGCACCTTTATAATCACCCAGTTACATTGTGACGTTTGGTAAAACACAAAGTGTTCCTCCGGTAATTGGGAGTTGCATAATCTCATAGTCATAGGAACATGTATAAGTCATGGAGAAAGCAATAGCAGTAAGCTAAAACGATAAAGTGCTAAGCTAACGAAATGGGTCAAGTCAATCACATCATTCTCCTAATGATGTGATCCTGTTTATCAAATGACAACTCATGTCTATGGTTAGGAAACTTAACCATCTTTGATCAACGAGCTAGTCAAGCAGAGGCATACTAGTGACACTCTGTTTGTCTATGTATTCACACATGTATTATGTTTCGGGTTAATACAATTTTAGCATGAATAATAAAAATTTATCATGAAATAAGGAAATAAATAATAACTTTATTATTGCCTCTAGGGCATATTTCGTTCATTTCGTTCTCGCCGTAGATGCGCTGTAGATTGCGCTTCCATTTCGGAAGAGACTGATTTAGGTGGTGTTGCCTGCGGTAATAATAGTGTGGATAATGATCAGGATGTTGAGATTTTGAGGGTTCTCCCTCAGGAGGTTGTTGGTGTAGTTAATTTCAATTCTGGAGGTGAGATGGTAGTTTTTGAAGAAAATAGGGACAGGCTAGTTATGCAGTCTTGTGCCTCGCCAAGGTCGAATGCTGACAGTGAAGCTTTTGCTTTGAAAAAGTATGATAAAGTTAAAGGAAATACCCAATCCTTCCCCGCGGTACATGAGCCACTCATCCGTGGATGTGTGGTGAGGAGCAAGACAGGTTCTAGAAAACCGTCTTCCTGTTCTCAGGATCATGACCTAGAATATATACAGGAGCTCTATGGCCAGTTATGTCCATTCCTCCCCCCGCCGCAGTAACCCTAGTTCGTTCTTCCCCAAACCTCTCCCTCATATATTTTGGATTCAAAAAGATCTTCTTGCTACTAGGGAGTTTACTCTGTCTGATTGTCACCCTACTATGTTGCGATTATCTAATCATACTCCAATAGATATCCACATCCCGTGTGAAGGAATTGGTCTGAGATCTCGCTCGTTTGCTGAAGTTGTTAAACAAGGTGGGGTTATGGTAGATCGTCGTCCATCGGGATCCAGCTCTGTGGCAGCATCTCAACGCGGTCCTGCCCAGCGTGCCCCAGCCCCTGTACAACGCAGGCAAACTTCTGCTCCATCTGGTAAGGATCCTATGCCTGCGCAGAAATCCAAATCTACTGTATCTACAACATCGTCCTCTCAAGTTCCTGCGTCTCAAGCGGTAGTTGGTGAGGTAGAGCAGGTGCTAGACCCTAGTTATAAGGATATGATATGTGTCAAAGTAATGGGCCACGGGTAGGCAAACCCGAGCCCCAGAACCTTTCAAGACATCGGGGCAGACTGCGCCCCTCCAGACCCCAGGACAAAGACCCGCCTTCTTGTCATGACTGCCTTTCCAATAAAACATTTATTGAAAAGCCGATCTTTGCATTAACCAGTACAAAAGAATTCTTCTTACTGGCAGACAAAACCTTGATACAGAAATCCAGCAGTACTAATATTATACATGGTTGAGCTGAGGATGCTCAACAAATTATTACAAGCACACCTAAATTATACATAGAGGCGGATATGACACAAGGGTATGGTGGCATAACTACTGGCTCGTAATAGAGGTGGTGGTGGATATGTCACAGTGAGGTGGGTGACATGACTCTGAAATCTTACAGCTCATCAAGCGTCGGAGTGAGTCTTGATGATTTTTATTTGGGTGGTGGAAGCGTGTATAATACAATTGAACAACTCCAGGGTCGCATGTGACTGACTGGGACTCCTCTAGGCGTCGGACTCGCTATCGAACTCTTCATCCATAAGATCGCCTTCATCAACATCTGGCCAAATCAACAAGCCAGGTGAGTACTTTGAATGTACTCGCAAGACAGTTCAGACATAAGATATAACAAATGTAAACATGATGCACATGAGCAGGTCAGTATGCACAATCAAATAATAGATTTGCACTGCATGATAAATATGAGGAAATCAGGCGGTAGTCCTCCCGAAATCCCAATAAAAATAACTGAAAACCGATCGGGTGTCTGAAGCGACGCCTCGAAAGGTGCAAACAAATTCAACATGCCACAGTCGGGCGTCGAGGCGACACCACATAAAGGGCTTATATTGAAAAGTAAATAACAGGACGTGCCACAGTCGAGCGTCTAGGCGACACATCGAAAAGGGCTTATAATGAAAATAAATAACAATGATGCCACAGTCGGACGTTAGAGCGACATCACATAAAGGGCTTATATCAAAACTAAATAACAATAATGCCACAGTCGGACGTCTGCGCGACATCACATAAAGGGCTTATATCAAAAGTAAATAACAATAATGCCACAGTCGGACGTCTGCGCGACATCACATAAAGGGCTTATATCAAAAGTAAATAACAATAATGCCACAGTCGGACGTCTGCGCGACATCACATAAAGGGCTTATAGTTTATCATTCGAATTTAAGTAGCTCATGAATTCAAATCATCACAAGGAAATACTCAGCATAAAATAATAAACTGGTTAGTCCATTCACATGAATAACCTTCAACCGAGTTTACCACTCTCGGTTGTATGTTTATACTCCAGAGACTGTCACCTGGGTTGACACTGAGATTTGACACTGAGACTGACACTGGCACTGAGATGATGTCCAAGTCCTTGATCGTGGACATGGATACTCGCATGATTTTGAATCTGCAGAGTTTGTACTCTTTAACCACAGCCAACGGATTTCAGTAGTCACAAGGGCTAGTTCCGTTTATGGTGTTTTAGAAGAAACACGTCTAACCAGTACACACCCATTCCACATTCCGTTGCCAGGAATCACCCTCGGCAACATTCAAGAAAAACCTTAAGACGGGGAGGCCACAACCTCAAATAGCATGGGATCAAATTTATATCACGCGCTCTAAGGGGTGCCCCCCTCTCGGTCCCAACCGGAAACACCCATGCCCCCTGACCGGATGACTGGCTTTAATCCAGGGCCATGGAACCCTCATCGCGGTCCCTCTGTTTGGTATGTACCAGGAAAGAGGTTTGCAACTTAGTAAACCACACTCTTTGCAGAAAACATGTGGCAGCACGAAGGGGAAACGAATGGGATCGAGACTTGACCCACGTTAAAACTGGAGTTCACGGTTGGCATAAAACTGGCATGCTTCAACAATACCAGCCTGCAACCTATCATGTCACCACATGATCGTGTTGTCTTATCATCATAAGAACACATCAACTTCGAAGCTCACCGGTAGCTTGCCTTGTATGTACATAACATTCACAAATGCTTATATAAACATGCCATGAGAAAACTACTCGAGCAAACATGCAAAACACTCATCATATCAAAGGTTCAAACATGCTTGCCTGGTTCGGAGAAGTCGGAGTCTAGCTCGGCGAAGTACGCGTCTCCTTTACTCCTCCCGGTATCTACGTATTTAAATAAAATCCGGATACTACATAAATACCGCGCGTGCACAAAAAAGTATCCGAAATATTTTTCAAATAAATATGACAAAAACTAGATAGAAATATAAAGATGACAGAAAAGGTTTCAAGTTAAAATCATCTTTTGTTTAAAAGTTATAAGAGTTTTAGTCCAGGGACCTTTCTATAATGAAACATAAAGTTTTCAGGGTTTATTTTATAAAAATAGAAAACGTTTCAGTCTAGAATACATCAGTCCAGGGGGAAGACGTGTTTTGCCCGAAGGCGTTTTCAGGAAACGTTTCAAAAAGAAAAAAAGCTGACGGGGAGGTCCCACCCATCGGGTTTGAACACTGAAACAGAGTGCTGGTGCCCGAGGGCCGCGGTGGTCGCCGGCGGCGATCCACGGCGAGGCAGGGGGATCGGGGGTTACCAACGTGTTCACCGTGTTCTTCCGCACCTGTGGGTGGTGGAGTTGAGCGTTGGTGAGCACCACGTCGACGGCGGCCCTAACTTCGGCGGACGGTGGTTCGGGCATTGGTGGATCTCGCCGGGGAGAGCTGCAAAGATCGGATTGAGGCTCGGGTTAGGGTACTGGGTGCACTAGGGGTTTGCTGACGCGGTTTGGGAGGCGGGGGTGGCCTCACCTGAGTGAATCAAGCCGGAGCCTGAGGCGGGACGGGGCGGACGGAGTCGGGGAAGGTGACCTCCTCGGGGTCCTTCTAGTGGCTAGGCGGGGCTCTGGTGAGGTGGAGGTGTGGCGCTGGGTCGAGAACAAGCTCGGGGGCTCCTTTTATAGCCGATCCGAGGCGGTGGCCGTGAACGGGATAACACTGACGATGATTACAGCGAGGCAGAGGACGGTCAGGTGGATTAGGGAGCTAGGCATCACCGCGAGGGTTCAATGGTTCCGTTCAAGTGCTAAGCTTGGCCTGCCTTGGGTGTTACTCCATGTTCCCAACGGAACGGCTCACGGGACTCGTTGGCGGCAGAGAGCACGCGCTGTGCTGCTCAGGCCACGACGACGGTGCCGCAGCGTGCACAGGAAAGCGAACAGCCACGCGGAGGCCATGGGTGGCTTGGGCGGTGCTGGACGGCGCCGAAATGTGGTGCCGATCCCTGCTGGCCGCCACGGGTGGCTCTGCCACCGCAGAAGCTTCCGGCGTCAGCGAGACGCGTCACCACCGACGATGGTGCCCGTCCAAACAAGTGTGCGGCGCTCTGGATAAGGAGGGGGGACAGGGAGCAAGGATCCAAGGAGGCTACTGGCGAGATCATCGACGGGTTCTGACGAAACGACACTGTCGCCTGAATCCAGACACTGAATCTCTGAACTTTTCTGAATCCAGACAGAAATAGTGCATGCCAGGTGTTCGATGAAATGATTTTGGCATGTGGGAAATTTTTCTGGAGCTGATCTTTGGTGAGGTGGCCTCTTGGTGTATCTGGAAGCTGCAAGAATTATCTCAGAATTTTTGGAAAAAGAAAAATATGGGTTTCAGCAAAAAAGGCATTTCTGGTCCAAACTTGCAGTGGACAAAATTTGAAATATTTGAACTGAGGCCAAGTGGATCTTGATGGATCTGGGTTGAGGGTACTAAGGACTAGTCAGAGGAGTTGGTTTGGGATCAAAACTCAAAAGAAATTTGGTACTTCCTTTGCAAATCACCTAGGTCCATAAATAATGGCAGAAATAGTTTTTTGAGGAAAATAAATTGAATAAAAACCAAATATGGCTTGAGACTTTCTGGAGATGGAAGTCCTGACTTGATCCAAGGCAGGGAGGGGTTTTGGAAGGCTATGTCAAAAAGTGACATGGCAAAAGAGGAAATTTTGAATGGGAAAAGAATAAACCCATAACTCCTAGGGTTTCTTTTTAATAGAAGGAATTTCAAAAATGAATTTGAGTAGAGGCAAGACAAAAATGAAAAGCTCTCAAGGCCAAAAATCAAGGTTGAGAAGAGTACACAAATATTTGTCATAAAAGTTTTTGAGGGGGAGAGGGTTTAAGAAATTTTTTAAATAGCTTCCTCCAAATCACATAAAGATTTTGATAAAAACCAAATTAAAATTTTTGGAGTGTCACAACACCTACCCCCTTAAGAAAAATCTCGTCCCCGAGATTTCAGTTGATCCTCAAATAGGTGTGGGTATTCTGCCCGGAGAGAGTCCTCTCTTTCCCATGTCACTTCATCCTCGGTGTGATTGCTCCACTGAACCTTGAAGAACTTAATTGCTTTCTGACGGGTCCTCCTTTCAGACTCCTCTTGTCGGTGTTCTGGGAACGGGGGTCCCCAGACTTGCGTGCCTGCGGCCTGCGGCGTGGCTCAAAGGGGGCCCCAGCACGGCCCATCTTCATCAACACAGACCCAAGACCCTCGCGAGGGGCCAAGCCTCGCGGGGCGGACGACACGGAGCTTCCTCAGGCACGACCTCATTAGGCTGGCTCACGAGGAGGCAGAGAGATCAAGGCGGGGTACCTCACGAGGTGCCCGTGACGCAAGCCATGATGACCAAAGGCGCCAGCCGCGCAGTGTCCTCCTTTCCTCTTTGGTGCAAAGGGAGCAAGCGTAGCCGCGGAGTACCGAGGCATCAGGCAAAGGTTGCCATTTCGGTGCAACGAGACCAAGACCAGGAGGACTGCAAGACGGAGGTCATCGTGGAGCCGAAGACGGCGTCACCACCAGAGCTTTGTGCAGGCGAAGACTACTTTTATCAGGATAGCTAGTACTAGCTGTCCCCCTTCAAATTAGCCCACCATTGTTGGCTCCCTTCCCGCTTGATATTTGGGAAGAGGACCAGGGCCTCTATAAATAGGACTAGCCACCATAGTAGAGGAGAGATCGGACCCGGAGATACACACAAGTCCGGAAGCACAAGAACACCTCAACCTCAGGAGGTTGTTCTTCCCTTGTACTGTCCATCATCAGCCCCAGAGGCAATCAACCACACCACACACTGGAGTAGGGTTTTACACCACAACGGTGGCCCGAACCAGTATAAATCCTGTGTCTCTTGTGTTGTTCTTTCCATAGCTTAGATCTTAGCGAGGCGGAGGGGTGCAGGTAGGTAGAAGGCGAAATCTCCGCGCTCACCCCAGTGTTCGAACCTCAAGGGTCTGCCGGAACCCGAAATCCGACATTTGGCGCGCCAGGTAGGGGTGCGCCAGAATTCGTCTTCCACCACCCTGTTCTCCTCCGACCATCGCGCCCATGTCTGACGCTCGTCGGGCCCGCGTCGAGCGCCGGGCCGGTCTCGCTTCCCGCGTCGCCCAGACGGCTCCTGTCGGCGGGCGTCCTCGCCGTTCCCCGTCACCTGCCGTCAACGCCGCCACCGGCCCGGCGGGGGACGAGCATCAGGCGTCGTCTCAGCATCCGTCCGTGCGGCAAGACGGCCGCACCGCTACTCCCTCGCTCACCCTAGCTGGTTCTTCGTCCCGCGCGCTGCGCACACCCATGGAGGCTCGAGCTGCGCTCATCGCGGGAAACGAGCTCCTGCACTACAGTCCCGTCGAGGACATCTACGAAGAATGGCTCGACCGCGTCGCCGAGCTCGTCCGCGCCGCAGGGGGCTCTCCTGCGCCGTCCGTTCCGCTGCACTGCACCCCGCCCCGCGCGGGCGACGAAGCTCCGACGACGCCCCGACTGCCTCCTCCTCAAGAAGGCGCCATGGCTCCAAGGCGCGTGGCCCCTGGGCGGAACCCACTCTGTCAGGCTCCAGCGCAGCAAGAGCAGAGCTGCCAAGAAGTCCCTCGCACGCAAGAAGCTGCCCGGGCGCTCCCTGCTCCAGCACGTCGCGACCATGCTCCTGCTCCCGCACGTCAAGACCCCGCGCTGCTCCCAGCTGCAGCGCGTGGAGACATGCAAGACCAAGCTCTCCATCACCCAAGGCCTCCCGTGGCCACAGCAGGCTGCCGTGCCTTCACCACCGAGCTACGCAGTGTCACGTGGCCCGGCAAGTTCAAGCCAGACCTGCCTCCTCGTTACGACGGCACGGCCGACCCTGCGGAGTTCCTATAGCTCTATGAGCTGGGCATCGAAGCTGCCAACGGAGACGAGAAGGTCATGGCGAACTGGTTTCCCATGGCGCTCCAGGACGGGGCCCGCACCTGGCTCCTGAACCTGGCTCCAGGCACGATCTCCTCCTAGGACGAGATGTGCACCCGATTCATCGCCAACTTCCAAGGTACTCGCGACCGGCCACCCGCCGTGAGCGACATGCGCCGCATCAAGCAACAACCCGGAGAGACCCTACAGAAGTACATCCAGCGCTTCAACAACGAACGCCTCAAGATTCCCAAGGTGACCGAGGAGGCCATCATCTCAGCCTTCTCCGACGGCATGCGCGATGTCAAGATGAAGGAGGAGCTGGCAATGCATGAAGACCTGTGCACTTCCTTGGAGCTGTTCAACTTGGCAACCAAGTGCGCCAGGGCTGAGGAAGGGCGTCTCTCCCTCCTCGAGCTGCCTGCCGCAGACCCAGAAGATAAGAAGCCCAAGGCCAAGATGTGAAGCGCAAGGGGGCTGCCGTGCTCGCGGCAGAACCAGACACCAAGCGGGGCAGAGATCAGCCCGAACCTTCCAAGGGCAGTCGGTACTGTGTGTACCACGACCTCCACACCAACAACACCAACGAATGTCAAGAGCTCCGAGCCGTGCGAGAAGGAAGGATCGGCCGTTGCCCCGACCACAGTGACCGGGGCTATGGTTGAGGAGGAGGAAGGAACGCATGACGCTGGGAAGACCGTGGCCCGCGCCAAGGGTGGCGCGATCAACCTCGCGAGGATCACTGGAAAGACCCGCCTCGCGAGGGAGACTGGAGGGATCAGCCTCGCGAGGATTGCCCGCAAGGCAACGCAGGCCTCCCTCCGCTGCCGCCGCAGCCAAGGAGAAACGAGGACCGCCACCAGGACGAGGGGGTTGGTGGCTTCCAGGAGCCGCGCGCGATCGCCTGCATCCTGGGCGGGGCTCAAGCCCCAGCCTCTCAACGCATCTTCAAGCAGTTCGCCCGCGAAGTGAATGCAATCCTCCCCAAGCTCGAAGCCACGCACCCTCTCAGGTGGTCGGTGTGCGCCATCACGTTCAGCTCAGCAGATCAACTCAAGTGTGCGGCTGAAGCCGGAGTCCTCCCGATGCTTTGTTCCCCAATCATCAGCAACATGGTGGTCACCAGGACCCTCATCGATGGTGGGGCAGGGCTCAACATCCTGTCCATGGAAACATTCAACAATCTCCAAGTGCCCTACAGCCAGCTTCAGCCAACCAAGCCTTTCTCCAGAGTCACCGACGGCTCCATGGTCCCGATTGGGCAGGTCCGCCTCCCTGTCACCTTCGGGGCACGCGACAACTACCGCACCAAACTCATCGACTTTGACGTCGCTCACATTCGCCTGCCGTACAACGCCATCCTTGGGTACCCAGCGCTGGCCAAGTTCATGGTCGTAACTCACCACGGCTACAACGTCCTCAAGATGCCATGAAGTGGCGGAGTCATCACGGTGCCCTGTGAAGAGAAGAACGCGGTGTGTTCCCTAGAACGAGCCTTCCAGGCCACATCACTGGAAGACCCGGATCGCGGGAGCAGGAGGCTTCCCGAGACTGCTCCCAAGAAGAAGAAGACATCATCCGGCCCGGCCCCTCAGGAGGCAGGCCCCTCTGGGCCCGCGCCTGCCCAGGGGGAACCTCCTTCCATCGCATAGGAAAGCGCGCCCGACGCCCTCCTCAGGCAGGGCTCGGGGGCTCTCCCCTGGAGGGCCACCGACCTGGCTAGGGTCACGAGGGAGGCGCTTGGGCACCACATGGAGGCGTGTTTCGAAGCACGTTTCCCTCAAGAAGGAGTAAGGCAAGGAGAGCCAGACCCTCAGGAGTTCGTCAACAAGGCCATTCAGGAGCTACAGGAGTCAAGAATCATGAAAGGCGGCTGCCGCCTACCAGCAGTGGCTCCCCATCCAGGCGAGGATGGTGGGCTGCGCGTCTGCATCGACATACCAGGGCTCAACCGAGTCGCCTCTCTGGAGCGCCTTTGGCCCTCGCGAGTGGGGTGCTGCGAAGGTCCACCCCACAGCTACGTTTGCATGCCTTACGGCTTGCCGAACGCGGCTGCCACGTACCAGCGCCTCATGAGGGACATCATGGAGTCTCAAGAGGCCAGGCATTCCGCAGCCCTGGCGGAGATGGAGATGGTCCGCGAGGAGCCACCAACGCCTCCGGAGCCTCCCGAGGCCCCTGGGCCCAGAGGCTCATGAGGATCGGCTTACACAGCCCACCGAGTCTGCTACACCAACACTCCTTCGTCCTCAACATCATCAGGTGACATCTTTCAAGTTTCATTTCCAGCTGGGAGCGCCCCCCAGGGCTGCATTATTCCCAGGCCGCGTGGGTCCGTCCCTGCGGCATGTATCCCTTTTATTTCATGTTGTTAGCTTACGTTGTTGGGGGCGCCCCTCGGGCTGCATCATCCCCAAGTCGCTCGGGCTAGACCCAGCGGCATGTATCCCTTTTGCGTTTATTTCCGGTTATGCGTTCGACCCACCATGCTTGATTATTTGATGCCGGTCCACGGCACCTCTTCTTTTCCATTCCGGCCACTTGCACGTTAAAGGGGGGGTACCTGAGCATCGCGACTCAGGGCTCTTACTGGCTCTCCATCCCTCACCCTCTGGCCTTGTCCACGGCATCGCGACCTGGCGTACCAGCGACGGCTGAGACCAGCTCGAGGGCCGGGACCCGAGGACGTAGAGTGCCGGCATCTAACCAAATTTGCAAGGACACATCACAAGATAAGGCCCAGTGCCAGGCGCAACCCGCCTAAAGGTAGGGCCCCGTGAGTCCCGCGCTGGCTCACGGGTGCCCAGATACACCTCGCCAGGCCCTACCGTGCCAGCCACGTGTCAGGGCGGGGCTGTACACGCCCCGGGGGCTCCTCCCGGAGGGGAGCCCCATCCCACGTACCAGTGGAAGCACCATGCTCCGGGCTGGCTGACGACACTGCCGAGGAGCGGCTATGCCCGTACACATACGGAAGCGCTATGCTCCGTGCTAGTGATAAACAACTGAGGGTGGCCCCCGGGCCGCATCAACCTCAGGGAGCCCAGAGCTTAGTGTCTAGCCTCATCGTAACGCCTCCCCCCGGGAGTGCCGCGCGAGGGGGCTGGGCACGGGGGCTGCGCCTGGGTCATGCCCAGACACACGCCGCCCAGCCAGGCCCCCCCGGGCCTGGTTCGTCGCGCGTCTCTCCCCGAGCGGAGCCAAGGTACGAAGGCTGTTTGAGCGTCAAGGGACTCCTGAGCATCGCGACTCAGGAGCCTAACTGGTCACGTAGCCCCTCACTCCTTAGTTCCGAAAGGCTAACCGCGGTTGAGGTATGTGCGCGGCTGGGCTCTGCAGACATAGAACGGTAGATCCACCCACATCATACCTTCCTACTTGCTGTTCGTGCGCCAAGGGGGACTCATGAGCATCGGGACTCAGGAGCCTAACTTGTCACGTAGCCCCTCACTCCTTGGTCCCGTCCTGGTTTCCGGTCGGGGCTAACGGCGGCTGAGGTATGCGCGGGGCCGGGCTCTGCCGGCGTAGAACATAAGCAAGTAGGAAGGAAAAGCGTAAATCTCAAGGAATTCAAAAGCAAATGTTACAGTCCACACTGTTATCTCAATGCCAAATGCAAGTTTAAATGACTCCCCGAGGCATGATACATGTGCAGGAATTAAAGGCAGGACAGGAGCCACAACGGAGTCACTTGTCGGCGGTGGAGCAGCGCGGAGTGGGTTCGCCTCATGGAGCAGTGGGGTCGGCAGCGCCTTGCTTCGGCTTGGTGCTGAAGGCCCGGAACTTCCCCAGCAGAGCCTCCGCATGACCCTTCATGGCCTCGGCAGCGGCAGCGGCACGCTCGCCGCTTACTGGCTCCAGCAGGCTGTCAAGGTCGACGCCGGGATACGAAGGTAGATGTGGGTGAGGACCCGCGTCAGCGCTGCAGAAGATAGGACACGCGCCTCGGCCTCGGCCGTGGGGCCAAGGCCAAGGGCGACGTCTTCAAGAGCACGAACCAGGAAGGGAAGCAGCTTGGCGGGGCTATCCTCGGCGCCAGCCAGCGGGTTCTCCAGGCCGCTGTCGTAAAGCGTCCTCAGTGAGCAGCGAGCCTTCGCCTCCATCTCCGTGAAGGCCACGCGGTCCTCGGCAAGAACCAGGGCCTTGTCGTCCAGCTCGGCCTTCCTCGCCACCAACTCCTGCTCCAGCGCGCCTAGGCGGTCACGACGCTTCCTAAGCTTGACCTCCCTCTCCTTGACGGCCGCCTCGCGAGCCTTCACACCTTCTTCCTGATCTTGGCGAAGGCGGACCTCTTTCGCGAGCTGGTCCCGCAGGCCTTGCAGCTCGTCCTCCAGCACCTTGCAGCGACCACGGACGTCAACCACCTCCCCTAGGGCTGCGTCACGAGCAGCCTTCGCCTCAAGGACGGCCTGCTTCTCCTCATCGCAAGCCGTTGAGGCCTGGACCAGCGCCTCTCGAATCGAAGCGTCGGAGCGAATCCATCCTGAAGCCAGCTCCAAGCGCCCGGCCACCAAGCGAGGGTCGGCGCCAAGAAGATCCTGCCGCAGCTGGTCTAGCTCAGCAGCAGCACGATCTAGAACGGCAGGAGGAGTCGGAGAGACAGCAGTCGGTGGAGTATAAGGAGAAGGCGGCAGCGCGACCACAGCATCCTGAGGCGGAGCCTGCTGCGCCCCAACGGCTATAGTGGTGGCAGCAGGCAAAGGCACCTCGGGAGTCACTTGGGCCATGGGGGCTGAGCTCGCCCCAGCCGGCTCGGCCAGGCCTCGTGAGGCCGACCGGGCAGGAGAAGCCCGTGCATCGCGGTCACCCTCCTTCACGGGCAGAGGCGCTACCATGGATGGAACCTCAGGAGCTCCCTTCGTCTTCTTTGCTGCGGGCGCCAGCCTATCCAAGAGATGCGGACGTCAAGCCTCAGAAGCAGAACAAGAAATAAAGATAAGAATCAAGCGCTTACGGGTCATCGCCAGTGAGCTCAAGCGGCCTCCGGCCAAATTTGAAGCCTGAAAGCCGACAGGAAGGGTCAACCTCGGGAAGCTTGGAAGCGGAAGGCGCGTCTGTGGTCCGCCTCGAGGCTGGGGCAGACCCGCGGGAGATCAGCCCGGTCCTGTCCTTCTTCAGGATCGGGGGCAAGCTCCCGCCGTCTTGCTCGTCATCATCCTCGTCGTCATCGCTCGGAGAGAGGCGGAGAACGCGGGACCTACACCGGCGGAGGGGAGCCCTCGACTCTCCGTCAGTCGCCTCGAAGTCAGGCCCTTTTTCCCGCTCCCCTCCTTCCTCCTCTTCGCTGGAGTCGTCGGAGGGCACGTCCACCGGTTCCTCAGGAGTTTCCATGGGCACGGGCCCGTCCCCGTTGAAGACGGGCATGGACTCCACTACCTGCTCCTAGTCGATGTGGAGGAACAAGGGCGTAGGAGCGCCCTCCAACCTCGCCACATCACCCCCGACCAGAGATTGGAGGACCGCAGCCAGATCTCCGTCGGCCAAGGCCGCAGGGCTCGGATGGGGCCTCCACATCAGAAGTGAGTACTGCCGAAGAGGAGCCAGCTGGTGCTCCAGGAATTACCTCAGCAGCGACGCGCCAGTCAGCTTCGCCGCCGCCATGTTGGTCGGCCTCAGATCCGCATCCATCTTCTCCAACACCAGCTTCGCGCAGGGGTCCGCGAGCTCCGCTCGACCCCAATCGCTGGAGCTCGTGGGTTGCTCCATGGGCAAGATCAGCCGAGGGTGGATGCGCCCAGCATCCGCCAAGACCCACTTGCTCCTGAAGCCCTCAATCCTTTTCCTGGGGTTCGAAATGGCAATGGCGCCACCATACGCGATGAAGCTTGCGCACGCGGAAGCAGGACCGCGAGAGGTCCGGAGGTAGAAGTAGTGGCACAGCAAGGCCACTGAGGGCTGCACCCCTACGTGAGCCTCGCAGTAATAGGCGAAGATTGCCAGGAGAAGGACGTAGTTGGGGTGGAGATGCAGAGCCTGTAGCTTATAATGGCGGAGGACAGAGAAGTAGAACTCAGAGAAGGGAGGCACCAGGCCAACAACAATGGCGCTTACGAAGAACGGATAGAAGGTGCTCCCTTGACCCTCAGGGGTGGCGGAGCCGGCCTTGAACACCTTCGCACCGTCGATGCCCCGCGCCGCCGCCATCCGGCGCAACTGGCGAGGCTCTCCTCCGACACGTTCGGCGAGTCCAGGGCAGACGAGTACCAAGCTACGGCCGGGGACTGACGAGGCGCCATGGCTTCCTAGGTCATGCGGTCGGAGTAGATCTGGAAATTTTGGAGGAAGGAAGGAGAGGCGCAAGAAAGGGGATCTGAGCAGCAACCGGAGAAAGCAAAAAGCAAAGCCTAGGCGGATGCCGCTCCTTTATCAACTCGCGCAGTTGCTAAGGTGCTCACGTCCAATCAACCACCACGCGGAGCCCAAGGCCACAGGCTGTTAGGGCCCGCGGCGCTTCGCTCTTGCCCTTCCGCCTCCCTGCACGGCCAAGTCCAGGCGCGCCTTGGGCCCGGGGGCTACTGTCGGTGTTCTGGGAATGGGGGTCCCCAGACTTGCCTGCCTGTGGCCTGCGGTGTGGCTCAAAGGGGGGCCCAGCACGGCCCATCTTCATCAACACAGACCCAAGACCCTCGCGAGGGGCCAAGACTCGCGGGGCAGATGACACGGAGCTTCCTCAGGCACGGCCTCATCAGGCTGGCTTGCGAGGAGGCGGAGAGATCAAGGCGAGGTACCTCAGGAGGTGCCCGTGACGCAAGCCATGACGACCAAAGGCGCCAGCCGCGCAGTGTCCTCCTTTCCTCTTTGGTGCAAAGAGAGCAAGCGTAGCCGTGGAGTACCGAGGCTGCAGGCAAAGGTTGCCATTTCGGTGCAACGAGACCAAGACCAGGAGGACTGCAAGACGGAGGTCATCGTGGAGCCCAAGACGGCGTCACCACCAGAGCTTTGTGCAGGCGAAGACTACTTTTGTCAGGATAGCTGGTACTAGCTGTCCCCCTTCAAATTAGCCTGCCATTGTTGGCTCCCTTCCCGCTCGATATTTGGGAAGAGGACCAGGGCCTCTATAAATAAGACTAGCCACCATAGTAGAGGAGAGATTGGACCCGGAGATACACACAAGTCCGGAAGCACAAGAACACCTCAACCTCAGGAGGTTGTTCTTCCCTTGTACTATCCATCATCAGCCCCAGAGGCAATCAACCACACCACACACTGGAGTAGGGTATTACACCACAACGGTGGCCCGAACCAGTATAAACCCTGTGTCTCTTGTGTTGTTCTTTCCATAGCTTAGATCTTAGCGAGGCGGAGGGGTGCAGGTAGGTAGAAGGCAAAATCTCCACTCGCACCCCAGTGTTCGAACCTCAAGGGTCTGCCGGAACCCGAAATCCGACACCTCTAATATCTTTATTGGACGCTCCCTGTAGGTGAGGTCTGGTTGCACATCAATGTTCTCATGTGACACCTGCTTCTCTAGGTTGCTTACACATTTCCTCAACTGTGAGACGTGGAACACATCATGGACGTCTGACAGCTCCTTGGGTAGGTCTAGCTGCTAGGCTACGGTGCCTCTCCGTGAAACCACACAGAAGGGTCCAATAAATCTTGGTGCTAGCTTTCCTTTAACCTTGAACCATTGCAGGCCCCTCATAGGGGATACTCGCAGGTACACATATTCACCGGGTTCAAAGCTGACTTCATGGTGCTTCTGATCATAATAGCTCTTTTGTCGACTTTGCGCTGTCTTGAGTCGATCCCTGATGAGTCTAACTTTCTCGTCAGCTTCCTTGAGCATGTCTGGGCCGAAGATACGGCTGTCTCCTGTGTCTGACCAATTTAATGGGGTACGACACCTCCGTCCGTACAGGGCTTCAAAAGGTGCCATTTGTAGGCTGGATTGGTAACTGTTGTTGTATGCGAACTCGGCATATGGCAGGCTTTCTTCCCAACTGGTTCCATAGGTGAGGACACATGCTCTTAGCATGTCCTCTAGAATTTGGTTCACGCGTTCAGTTTGTCCATCAGTCTAGGGGTGGTAGGCTGTACTGAATGCTAGCTGAGTTCCCAGAGCCTGTTGTAAATGATCCCAGAATTTCGAGACGAACTGAGTGCCTCTGTCTGATATTATAGTCTTTGGAACTCCATGCAGACAAACTATACGGGAGAGATAAATCTTGGCAAGTTTCTGACTGGTGTGGGTTGTCTTCACTGGAATGAAATGTGCCACCCTGGTTAATCTGTCGGTGATGACCCATATGGCATCATTTCCGTGTTGTGACCGAGGTAGTCCGACAATGAAATCCATCCCTATTTCGTCCCATTTCCACTCAGGTATCCTGTTTGGTTGCAGTAGTCCGGCTGGTTTTTGGTGCTCGGCTTTTATGCGTTGACAAGAATCGCAACATGCAATGAAGGTGGCTATATCCCTCTTCATACCGTGCCACCAAAATCTTTCCTGAATGTCCTTATACATTTTGGTTCCTCCAGGGTGGATCGAATATGGAGCGGTGTGGGCTTCGGTCAGGATTTGCTGTTTGAGGCCCTCTATATTCAGCACGCAAAGTCTGTCTCCGTACCATAATATTTCCTCATTGTCTATGATGAATTCCGAGGCCTTGCCCATACTCACTTTTCTTTTTATGCCTTCGATGCTGGTGTGTCCATGTTGAGCTTTATTAACCTGCTCCACAAGGGTGGGTTGTACTTCCAAATTTGACACAGTGCCTTCCGTGACCATCATCAAGTTGAGTTTGGCGAACTCCTGTTGAAATTCAGGTCTCAAGTCTTGCAGACTGTTGTCGTCTGAGCTAGGGTTTCGACTAAGAGCATCTGCCACTACGTTTGCTTTTCCTGGGTGGTAGTGGATGCCAACATCATAGTCTTTCACTAATTCCAACCAGCGCCGTTGCCGCAAATTGAGCTCTGGCTGTGTGAAAATATATTTGAGACTTCTGTGGTCCGTATATATTTCACAACGATTCCCAAGCAAAAAGTGTCTCCACTCTTTGAGTGCATGAATGACTGCTGCCAATTCTAAGTCATGAGTGGGATAATTTTCTTCATGCTTTCGAAGTTGCCTTGAAGCGTATGTGACAACCTTGCCTTCTTGCATCAGCACACATCCAAGGCCTTTCCGGGATGCGTCACAATACACTTCAAAACTTTTGTGTATGTCTGGTATAACTAACACTGGTGCGGTTGTTAATTTCTTCTTGAGTTCTTGGAAACTCTTCTCGCAAGCTTCGGTCCACACAAATTTCTTCTACTTCTTGAGTAACTGTGTCATTGGTTTCGCTATGGTGGAGAATGCCTCAATGAACCTTCGGTAGTATCCAGCCATTCCTAGAAAACTGCGGACATCCGTTACGTTGGCTGGTGGTTTCCAGCCAAGTACGGCCTTGACTTTCTCTGGGTCCACGGCGACACCTTCTTGGGTTAATACGTGGCCTAGAAAACCAATCTGTCTTGACCAAAATTCACATTTGCTGAATTTGGCGTATAATTGGTGTTTCCTTAATTCTCCTAGTACAATCCTGAGATGTTCTGCATGCTCTTCTGGTGTCTTAGAGTATACCAGAATATCGTCAATGAACACCACGACAAATTTTTCCATAAATTTCATAAACACTTTGTTCATGAGGTGGACAAAATATGCGGGGGTGTTTGTTAATCCAAACAACATTACTGTAAACTCATATAGTCCGTATCTGGAGGTGAATGCTGTCTTAGGGATATCTTATGTCCGGACTTTTAATTGATGATATCCTGACCTTAAATCAATTTTTGAGAAAACTTTGGCTTGTGCGAGCTGGTCAAATAAATCATTTATCCGTGGCATCGGATGTTTATTTTTGACGGTGACCATATTGAGTGCTCGATAGTCTATGCGTAATCTCAGTGTCCCATCCTTTTTCTTGGCAACTAATACTGGCGAACCCCAAGGTGAGGAGCTGGCTCGTATAAATCCTTTGTCCAACAATTCTTTTATTTGCTTCTTTAATTCTACTAACTCGGAGGGTGCCATCCTATAGGGTTTCTTGTAGATGGGGGTGGTTCCAGGTGCTAGTTCAATGCTGAATTCTATTTCCCGATCTGGTGGCATGCCTGGTAGTTCTTCGGGAAAAACGTCGGGGAACTCACATACCACTAGAACTTTGCTTAACTCTGAGGTGTTCACCTTGTTCAATCTTGGTTGTCGTGATCCTGGTCTTTCTTAGGCTGCGACTTTTATTGTCTTCCCGTGATGATGAGTGAGGATTACAGTCCGGTTGAAGCAATCGATAAATCCCTTGTTGGTGGTTAACCAATCCATTCCTAGGATAACCTCCAGTCCTTTATTTTCCAATACGATGAGGTTTGCTTGAAATTTTAGTCCTCTGAGCTCAATAACCACACCTTGACAATAACTCTGAGTGACTTGCTTATTCCCAGGGGACTTGATGATCATGGATTTTTCCAAAGGGAGTATCGAAAAATCATGTTGCAAAGCAAAACTCTTCGAAATGAACGAGTGAGAAGCTCCAGAATCAAACAAAACCGTGGCAGGTATTGTGTTGACAGGGAACGTACCGAGTACGATATCCGGGGCATTCTGTGCTTCCTCCTTGGTCACATGGTTCAGGTGACCCTTCTTGTGATTATTGTTGGGGTTGAAGTTGTTGCGCTTGGGTGCTGAATTGTTTCCATTGTTGTTCGGTTTTGGGGCCGAGTTTCTTGGCTTTGGACACTGTTTCGCATAGTGCCCTTCCTCTCCACAAGCGTAGCAAGTGACGCCTGGGTGATACAAAAAATCCTTGTCCCTTGCGTGAAAATTTTTGATTGTCCGCGGAACATTGGTTGTGGGTCGGTTTGCTCCAATCTTCTTAGGGTCAGTCTTGTGCCGGTTGTTGCGAGCATGAGTAACTTGGTCCCTTTTCCGCTTGCGAAATTCCTCCAAGCTGTGGCTCTCATTTTCCAATGTAATGGCCTTGTCCACAAGCGTTTTGAAGTCTAGAAAGGTGTGTACGACCAGCTGGCATTTAAGTGCTGGTGCCAGACCATCCAGAAACTTCTCCATCTTTTTGTCCTCCGTCATACATTCTTCATTGGCATAACGAGATAATAGGGTAAACTGACTATTGTAGTCAGTCACTGTCATGCTTCTCTGCTTGAGGTCGTCAAATTCCCTTTTCTTGATCTTCATAATGCTCCTGGGAATGTGCGCCCCACGAAATCCTTCTTTAAAATCTTCCCATGTGATACTGTTTTCATCGGGGTGCATGTGCAGGAAATTCTCCCACCATGACGCAGCTGCTCCCGTGAGATAGTGAGGTGCATAAAGTACCTTCTCACGGTCTGAGCACTATGCAATAATCAGCTTCCTCTCAATGTCTCGAAGCCAATCATCGGCCTCAAGAGGTTTATCAGTATGAGAGAACGTTGGGGGACGCGTCTTCTGTAATTCAGACAATTTAGAGTGCTGCTGATAAGGCTCACGATGATTCCCCATATTGATAACATGGTTCCTCATTTCCTGATGCTGCTGCTGGCTTTGCTCATAAAGTCGGCATACTTGAGTAAATGCTGTCTCACTGCCTTGCTGACTTGACAGTCCCTGTGTGAAGTTGTTGCTAGTCTGGGCACCATAATTTTCTTCCGGCGGGTTTGGCATGGAATGCGTCCAGGGACGAGGCATTTTTCACTCTGGGGTAATTTTGCAAACTCATGAGAAAATTGAGTCATAAAATAAATAATTTTGTAAAGGCGGAAATTTCAAGAACTTCAACATTTTTCAAGAAAACTCTAGATCGTGCATGGAGAAGGACCGCTCAGAACATATCTTACATGCAAGCCATAATTATACAATACATCACTCAGGATGTGCGTACACATTCCTGACATGTTATTTAGGCTAGTGCACTTCCCCGAGATCCTACATGATGCGCAAACAAGCTACTACTCACCAAACCTATGTACATATAAACATATCATACAAGCTGGCACATCACACTGCTGCTAGGCGTGCTCAGTCAGAGATGGTGAAGACCTCCTTTGGCCTGCCGAGGGTAAGACCCAGTGGTGCTGAGGACTCAACCTCTTCCTCAATGATAGGCTCCAGGCGCGAAGTACTGGGTTGTGGAGCTGGCGCGGGTGTGGCAGGTGGTGCGGCTCGGACTGGAGTGGGAGCAATGACCTGGTCAAACTCCTCAGTGGTGGGCAGGCGACGAGCGGTGGCTAAGATGGCCGGTGTATATGTTGCTGAGGACAAGACGAACGTCAGTGGTGGTGCCATGTGGAGGAGCTCCCTTCTATTGGCGGAGCAGCCATGGATGGAATCCATGCGAGCAGCTACGAGGTCGTCGATGAGGTTGTCGAAAGCTGCCTCTAGTGCCTTGAGGTAATCAACAAGCATCTCAATAGCCTCATCTGTTTCTCCCCTGGCGCAAGCGAATGCATAGTGGCAGGTGTATGGCACGTGGCATGGAAGGTAGCGGTAACGACGAGTCTTCATTGAAGGAAGAACATCCCGGAGACGAGCTATTGCCTCGCGGGCAGCCATCTGCATGGCATGCCTCTCCGTAGGCATGGCCCTTGTCGGGGGTTTGGTGCAACATATGCCAACGGATGGCTTATCATGGTGGGGGAGAGTAGGACGTCGCCGGTGCCTGGAAACGGGATGAGGCGAAGACATGCACGCCGGTGAATCTTACCCAGCTTCAGGGCTCTCCGGGGAGATAATACCCCTACTGCTGCTCTACAGGGTCTCCGCATGATCAGTATAGTCAAGGGTTTACACGGTTGCTCCTTGAGCTGTGTATGGTGGTAGGAGAGGGCATGGCTAGCTCTCTCCCTCTATCTGCTGAGGTGTAGAACTTCTGGGATCCAACCCTTTGCATGGGTGCCCTGGGGGGTTTATATAGGCCTACCCCCAGGGGTACAATGGTAATGTGACTGGGCACGGGCCCAGCCGTTAGTATCTCCGACCTCCGGCTTCTCCGCCGGCTGCTGGGCCCACCGACTGGTGGGCCCCGCCGCCTGGTCTGGTACGGAGCCGACAGGCCGCGTCCGCCGCGGGCGGGTCTTGCCGGCTGCTGATTTCTGTAGCCGTGCTCCTGATGATGCAAGCCTGATCATGGGGTCATGGCAACAGCCCTGCCGCCTGGCGGGCGATCACTGTGGCCACTCCCCATCTCTTCTTGATTAATGGCGTGTGGGCCCCGAGGGAGGGCTCGGCCCACTCCCCCGGGCCGACTCCCGTTGGGTCCGACTGGCGGTGCTCCTACCATCTCCCGAGGTCTCGCTGGCTGGTGGGCCCTACTGCCTCCAGGCCGTACAGACAAGCCGTCGTGGGCGCAGGACCGGGTACAGTGGTGCTGATGTCAGGGCCGGCTGGGCAATAGTGCCACGCCGCAGGGAGATCCTCCCAAGTACGGCGCGCTGTAGCCATGCCTGCCCTTGGTAAGGGGCGGGGAGTGGGCTTCATTGTAGCCACGCCCCTGCCCCGTCCCCTTTGATGAGGTCACGGTTTGTTGGAGTCACCGGCCGACTCCCCAAAGCCGGCTTCTTTGGAAGTCGTCCCTGGGACTCGGCCGTGAGCGGGCAGTCGGCCGCCTTGCCGTAGACTCCCTAGGAGGCGGCTCTTCGCCCAGTGGTCTTGAGGGGCGCAGCCTACCCCGATGTCCTGAAAGGTCATGGGGCTCGGGTTGGCCTACCCGTGGCCCATTACTCCGACAGTAGTCCCCGAAGCTGGTGAGGCACCGCGGACGATCGGCCGAGAAGCCTCAGCAGTTTCTTTTTCCGGATGCTCGACACATGGCCTTGATTGACTTTCGCCGGGCCGACTAGACGGAGTCGAACTCGCCCGACTCGGGCTCACTCTATTCCGACTTGCTCAGTAGTTTGAACGCCGCGGCGGGATTTTCAAGTGGCGTGCTAGCTAAGCTTCCAGGCCGCCGCCCGTTCTTGGCCTGCCACGCGGCGGCACGTGGCTAGGCCGTCCTGCCAGCCCACGCGCGCGACGGGACAGGCCCGTAGGCGGGGCCCACCACTACCGCGCCTCGGCGCTCGAGCAGATCCGCTGTGGCCTCGGTGGACGGTTTGGATTCTTGTGGAGTTACTATGCGCAGTAACTTTGCAGGGATCGTGGGGGGTGTGGGGTTGCGGGCGCAGTAAATCCCCATGCCCGCCCCCTCGGCTTCGCAGCCCCGAGGGCTATAAGTAGGGGGAAGAGCGGAGCACGCGCTCCCCTCCTTCCTACTTCCCCTTGCTTTCTTCCTCCTCGCAGATCCTTCGCTCTCCTGCTTCCTCCTTCTTCTTTCTCTCGCTCGCTCCTCCGCATGCCCAAGCTCTGGCGCACGCTGCGGTGACATCTCACGACGATGAGTTCTTCCTCTGCTGCCGCGCCTCCCCCGGTACGCTCCGGTACCTGGGACGGCTCCGAAGTCCACGAAGACCATATCGAGTTCCTCCGCCGGACCCGTCGTCTTCTCGGCGAGGATCGCGTGCAGGTGCGGCTCGCGCCGGAGGGGGAGATTTCCCCCGCCCCGCAGGAGGGAGAGCAGGTCATCTTCCGCTCGCACTGCCTGCGCGGGCTGGGGTTGCCGGCGAGCAGCTTCTTCCGGTCTTTCATGGAGTTCTCGGGCTCCAGCCGCACCACCTCACCCCCAACACAGTGGTGCTACTGTCTGCCTTCGTGGCTCTGTGCGAGGGCTTCCTGGGAGTCCTCCCCACCTGAAAGTGCAACTATCCCTAGGTGGTTTTGGTAATTCATAACAACATATAGCTCATTGAGCTAATGCTATTCCAAGATGATTATTTCAGAAAGCTCAATGATTGGCATGGCATGGATGGTGAAAGTGGAACCCTCAAAATGCTAAGGACAAAGGATTGGCTCAAGCTCAAAAGCTCAAGACTCTTCATTTTTCACATTGAGTCTTTAGGAAAAGCCAATACTATCAAGGAGGGATGAGGTGTTGCTTAATGAGCCTCTTGCTTCATGTTCTTAGTGATATGCTCCAAAATCCTCAACTACTTTCCCATATCCACATATGACCTAAACCCTAAGCGAAACTCGGTCCTACCGATTCTCTCTATCTAGCGCCACCGAGTTTCACTTGTCATAAGCCACTGCCAAACCCTAGCAATTCGGTTCTACCGATGGGGATCTCGGTCTCACCGAGATGGGATTGCAAACTCTCTGTTTCTCTTTCGTAACTTTTCGGTCTCACCGAAAGAGCGGATCGGTCCCACCGAGATTGCAATGTAAACTCTCTGTTTCCTTTTTGTAACTTTTCGGTCTCACCGAAAGAGCAAATCAGTCCCACCGAGTTTGCCTGACCAACTCTCTGGTTAGCTAATTACCAAAATCGGTCTCACCGAGTTTGTGTAATCGGTCTCACCGAGATTACGTTATGCCCTAACCCTAACAAAATTGGTCCTACCGAGTTGCATGTCAGTCCCACCGAAAATCTCTAACGGTCACTAGGTTTACTATTTCGGTCTGACCGAGTTTGTTGATTTGGTCCCACCGAGATTGTTAAATTGTGTGTAACGGTTGGATTTTGTGTGGAGGCTATATACACCCCTCCTCCTCCTCTTCATTCGTGAAGAGAGCCATCAGAACACATCTACACTTCCAACTCATATGTTCTGAGAAAGAACCACCTACTCATGTGTTGAGACCAAGATATTCCATTCCTACCATATGAATCTTGATCTCTAGCCTTCCCCAAGTTGCTTTCCACTCAAACCTTCTTTCCACCAGATCCAAATCCTATGAGAGAGAGTTGAGTGTTGGGGAGACTATCATTTAAAGCACAAGAGCAAGGAGTTCATCATCAACACACCATTTGTTACTTCTTGGAGAGTGGTGTCTCCTAGATTGGCTAGGTGTCACTTGGGAGCCTCCGACAAGATTGTGGAGTTTAACCAAGGAGTTTGTAAGGCAAGGAGATCGCCTACTTCGTGAAGATCTACCACTAGTGAGGCAAGTCCTTCGTGGGCGATGGCCATGGTGGGATAGACAAGGTTGCTACTTCGTGGACCCTTCATGGGTGGAGCCCTCCGTGGACTCATGCAACCGTTACCCTTCGTGGGTTGAAGTCTCCATCAATGTGGATGTAGGATAGCACCACCTATCCGAACCACGGGAAAAACATCCGTGTCTCCAATAGCGTTTGAATTCTCCAAACCCTTCCCTTTACATTCTTGCAAGTTGCATGCTTTACTTTCCGCTGCCAATATACTCTTTGCATGCTTGCTTGAATTGTGTGATGATTGCTTGACTTGTCCTAAAATAGCTAAAATCTGCCAAGAACTAAAATTGGGAAAAGGTTAAGTTTTTATTTGGTCAAGTAGTCTAATCACCCTCCCTCTAGACATACTTCCGATCCTACAAGTGGTATCAGAGCTTTGGTCTCCATTTGCTTTGATTTCCATAGCTTTTGGTGGTCATAGCCTTGGTTTCACAACCTAGGAGAGTATGGCGTCTAGCGAGGAAAATTATCACCGTAGGGGTCCTTACTTTGATGGTACTAATTTTGCTAGTTGGAAGCATAAAATGAAAATGCATATTCTTGGACATAACCCCGCCATTTGGGCTATTGTGTGTGTTGGTTTGCAAGGTGACTTCTTTGATGGGAGAGAACCAAACCGTGAAGCTACCGCGGATGAGTTGAAGATGTTGCAATACAATGATCAAGCTTGTGATATTCTCTTCAACGGATTATGCCCCGAAGAATTCAACAAAATTAGCCGTCTTGAGAATGCAAAGGAAATTTGGGACACTTTGATTGATATGCACGAAGGTACCGACTCCGTCAAGGAATCCAAGTTGGATGTGCTTCAAAGTCAACTTGACAAGTTCAAAATGAAGGATGGTGAAGGTGTCGCTGAAATGTACTCTAGGCTTGCTCTCATCACAAATGAGATTGCCGGCTTAGGAAGTGAAGAGATGACCGATAGATTCATCATCAAGAAGATTCTAAGAGCCTTGGATGGAAAATATGATACCGTGTGCACATTGATCCAAATGATGCCCAATTACAAAGATCTCAAGCCAACGGAGGTAATTGGAAGAATTGTTGCTCATGAGATGTCACTTAAGGATAAAGAGGAACTTCACAACAAATCAAGTGGTGCCTACAAAGCCTCATGTGAAGCCCCTACATCATCAAGTGAGAAACAAAACTTCAATGAAGAACTGAGCTTAATGGTGAAGAACTTCAACAAGTTCTACAAGAGTAGAAGCAAAGATAGAAACTTCAAGTCAAGGTCCTACAATGACAAAAGATCTTCTAGTCGAGAGCGAAACTGCTACAATTGTGGAAGACCCAGACACTATTCTAATGAGTGTACGGCTCCCTACAAGAGAAGAGAAGACTATCCAAAAAGAAGAAGCAAAGAATCACCACCAAGAGAGAGAAGGAGTAGAGATGATCGTTATGAACGAAGATACTCACGGAGAAGCAAGGATTCGGGAAGGAAGGAAAAATCATCAAGGAGCTACACAAAACGAAGACATCAAGCTCATGTTGGTGAATGGGTATCCGGCTCCGACTCCGACAGCCACTCCGAGAGAAGTTATCACTCCGATTCCGAATATACTCAAGATGAAGGTGTTGCCAGTCTAGCACTTGTGTCAACCAACTCCTACGACATATTTGACTCACCAAATGAAGGAATTGGAAGATGCTTCATGGCCAAAGGTCCTAAGGTAACACACCCCGAGTATGTTGATTTCAATAGTGATGAAGATGACTTGTTAGGTGATGATGATTTGCTTGTTGACAACTCTAGTGATGAATACTATGATGAAACGTCCATTAATCATGCTAATCAAGATAAAAGGAATGACAATGATAAGGAGAAGATTGAGGCTCTAACTAAAGAACTAAACACTCTTAAGTTAGCTCATGAAACTATCTTCGAAGATCATCGAGAACTTTTAAGAGCTCATGAGAAGTTACGCTTTGAAAAGCTCAATCTTGAGCAAGAGCATGAGTTTTTAAAAGCAATCAATGATGATCTCCGCAAGAAAAGTTCTTCTTACATTGCCAAGCGTTTACTATTATCCACTTACATGCCTCAAGTCAAGTCTAGTAACAAGAACAAGAAAGATTCTTCCTCTAGTAGTAACAATGATTATGCTAAATCCAATATTGTTGCTTCTAGTAGTTCTCTTGATTCCACTAATGATTCTCTTAGCCAAGTTACACTTGAGCAAGAAAATAGCTTATTGAAGGGAATTATAGAGAAAGGAGTGTACAAAAGCCTTGCCAGGAGTAAGCAATTCGAGGAAATTGTGCGCAAGCAAGGAATGCACCGGAAGAATCAAGGTGTTGGTTTTGAACAAAAGTTCAATGCCAATGGAGTTGAGTGGGAAGAAGATCAATACCCCAAGACAAAGTTTGTTCCTCAACAAGAGAAGTATGATACTTCCTTCAAGGGGACACAAGCTCAAGATGATCTTCCACCACAAGACTACAAGCAAAAAAGGCAAGGACAAGCTTCAAGAGGAAATTGATGCATTTGAGGAAGCTCCTAAGACCTTAGTCAAGTGGATTCCCAAGACCACTTCAAGTTCCACTTCATCAAGTACGACTACAACTCCAAGGATTCCCATCAAGATGGTGTGGATCCAAAAGAAGAAGAACTAGAGAGTTCTTGAGGGTGACTCCGCCAACATACTTCACTCTTATCATTTTGGCAAGAACAAGTGCAATCAACTTCCACATCTTGCACTAGTTCAAGGAGTCACAAACCCTCTTGTTGGTAAGACAAGGGACAAGGTAACCTAAAAGTTTTCATGGACATCATCTTGTGTGTGCATCACTCTATGTCTATGGATATCCTTGTTTGTTCCTTGTGGGACTAACCCATGTAGGTATTGAAAGTGCAATTCACTCAAATGGATAGCTCCAAGTGATCTACATCAACATTGAGCATCCACATCTTCAACATCTACATGAAGTCATCATCGACAAAACCCAAGGTTAGTTCATCCCTCTTAGGGGGGATATCACATCTAGGGGGAGCTTTACTCTAAGACTTGAGCTAAAGCAACTCTAAAGATGTGAACACAACAATGCTTTATGTAAAAGTGGTAACCCCACTTGAGCTTAAATGATGAGTATGACCTATGATCAAGTGTTCTCACTTGACTCCTAAGTCAATATACTCATATATAGATGACCTAGTCATCGCAAATTGCTTGATAGATGCTAGAATTGGTTGTGCATGCTTTGTCACATATTTCATTTGCCATCTTATTATGTGAGCATGTTGGTTGCATATTTTACTCATTCGAGGACATCCACTTGTTGTTTTGATTGTTTGGTTTTATCTCCTTTTGCCAAGTGGATGGACAAGAATGCCTAAGAACCTCCTCTAGCTATCTATGCTTTTGTCGTCTCAAACTCTATTCATGCTACATCACAAAATTTGATCAAGTCATATTCGAACCACTCTGTGTGAGGAGCACTCGGAGTCCCCGATTCGTCATAGATTTAAACTTCCAAAACCTCTTTGTGACTCTCAGTCTGACCAATATCCTACTTTCGGTCCTACCGAGATCATTAAGTTGATCTATGTTTTTGATCTCGGTGCAACCGATTTGAACCATTCGGTCACACAAGTTGCAACAACTGTATACAATTTTGCATCTCGGTGCCACCAAGTTGTTCCACTCGGTCACACCGACAGGGTCGGGCTATATATAGTCACGGGCAAAAATTTGGAAATTTCTCCGAACCCCTTTGCCCGCGCGATAGCCTGCTCTGCCAACGTGGTCTCCGGATCGTCTCCTCGCCGCCAGCCGCCTCCAGTCGCTGGTCTCCGTCGCCGTCAACGGGAATCAACCCTGCCGTTGCCGCCATAGCGAGTCTCCGTCAGACTAGGGTATGGACTCGATCTTTGTGCTATTCCCCAATCCGATTCTTAGCACATTGTGATCATAATGATTCTTGCCACATTTGCTTCTATCCAGTCAATGAACTCGTAGATTAGGTTTCCGCCGAAACCATCTTGGACCCACCGAGTTGAAAAACTCGGTCCCACCAATTTGGCTTATGCCATTGCACAAGTAAGACTCGGTCTGACCGAGAATTACTTATCGGTGTGACTGATTTTGGAACTTTGTGAAACCCTAGCAGTCTCGGTGCCACCGAACTATGACTCGGTCTGACCGAGTTCACTAGTTTAGGTTCCAAAACTGCTTCGGTATCACCGAGTTTAAAAATCGGTAGATCCGAGATGTTTTCTGTGGGAAACTAAAACTAAGTTTTTTGAATCATTCTTTTGCAAAATCTCTGCATTTTGTGATGCTCATCCACTCTATCTCATCTATAACCTATTCACAGGGTCAGCAGTCAGAGTTTGCAACATGTCTGATCAGAGTGATAGCCAGAATTTGTCAGAGCAGCAAGTGCATATGAGTGAGGGCACTAGTCCCTCAAGTTCTTCAGATGATGGCAGCAGAAGTACTCCTAGCAATCTGCCAAAAGCTGCCACAAGACAGAGGAAGAAGAGAACCTCAGAATTAGAGGATGAGGACTATGTGGCAGAAGAGGAAGCAACTTCCAAGAGAGTTGAGCCAGCACAGAGCATAAAGCCAGGATTGAAAATCAAAAGGCCAGCAGGCAGGCAGCCTATGCCAAAGGCCAGAGCTTCAACCAAGATTCCTGAGAAGCCCACTCCCATAGAGCCAGTTGCTACTGAAGGAAAGAAGAGGAAGGAAAGGGTCAAGAAGACCATAGCCAGAGTGCTTGGAAAGGCTTCCATCATGGAAGATGAGGAAGAAGAAGAAGAGGTTGCTGCACCAGCACCTAAGGCACCCAAGCTGATGGGTGATGCCATAAGATCAGGGGCAACTGCTTCCAAGGCCAAGCCAGCTCCAAAGCCAAAACCAAAGAGAAATACAAGAAGCATCCCAGCTGCTGAGAAGAACAAGGCCCAAGTGCCTGACACTGCAGAAGATGATGAAGAGCAAGTTCTTAGAAATCTCAAGCCCAAGATCCCAGACCATAATGATGCTCATCCAATGGCTGAGGACATGAAGCTCAGAAGAGATTCAGGGCTCAGGAAGTGGAGAGAAACAGATCCGTATGCTTCAAGGAGAAGGACTGCTATTGACTACATGTTCCACACTAAGGAATAGCAGGACTTCTATGAGACAGTGCTGCTGGATAAGAAGCCCATTGTTTGTGACTGAAGGAAATATGCCCTAGAGGCAATAATAAAGTTATTATTTATTTCCTTATATCATGATAAATGTTTATTATTCATGCTAGAATTGTATTAACCGGAAACATAATACATGTGTGAATACATAGACAAACAGAGTGTCACTAGTATGCCTCTACTAGACTAGCTCGTTAATCAAAGATGGTTATGTTTCCTAACCATGAACAAAGAGTTGTTATTTGATTAACGAGGTCACATCATTAGTTGAATGATCTGATTGACATGACCCATTCTATTAGCTTAGCACCCGATCGTTTAGTATGTTGCTATTGCTTTCTTCATGACTTATACATGTTCCTATGACTATGAGATTATGCAACTCCCGTTTGCCGGAGGAACACTTTGGGTGCTACCAAACGTCACAACGTAACTGGGTGATTATAAAGGAGCATCACAGGTGTCTCCAAAGGTACATGTTGGGTTGTCGTATTTTGAGATTAGGATTTGTCACTCCGATTGTCGGAGAGGTATCTCTGGGCCCTCTCGGTAATGCACATCACATAAGCCTTGCAAGCATTGCAACTAATGAGTTAGTTGTGAGATGATGTATTACAGAACGAGTAAAGAGACTTACCGGTAACGAGATTGAACTAGGTATTGGATACCGACGATCGAATCTCGAGCAAGTAACATACCGATGACAAAGGGAACAACGTATGTTGTTATGCAGTCTGACCGATAAAGATCTTCGTAGAATATGTAGGAGCCAATATGGGCATCCAGGTCCCGCTATTGGTTATTGACCGGAGACGTGTCTCGGTCATGTCTACATTGTTCTCGAACCGTAGGGTCCGCACGCTTAAGATTTCGATGACAGTTATATTATGAGTTTATGAGTTTTGATGTACCGAAGGAGTTCGGAGTCCCGGATGAGATCGGGGACATGACAAGGAGTCTCGAAATGGTCGAGACGTAAAGATCGATATATTGGACGAATATATTCAGACATCGGAAAGGTTCCGAGTGATTCGGGTATTTTTCGGAGTACCGGGTAGTTACGGGAGAAGTAATGGGCCTTGATGGGCTTTAGTCGGAAGAGGAAAAAGGCTGCTGCGCCCCCCTCCCCTTTGGTCCGAATTGGACTAGGGAAAAGGGGGCCGGCCACCTCTCCTTCTCCTCCTATTCCTTCTCCCTTCCTCCCCTCTTGGTGGACTCCTACTAGGACTTGGAGTCCTAGTAGGACTCCCTATCCTGGCCGCACCTTTGCCTTGGCCGGCCTCCTCCTCCTCCATCCTTTATATACAAGGGTAGGGGGCACCCCATGGACACACAAGTTGATCATTGAGATCGTTCCTTAGCCGTGTGCGGTGCCCCCTGCCACCATATTCCACCTCGGTCATATCGTTGTAGTGCTTAGGCGAAGCCCTGCGTCGGTAGAACATCAAGATCGTCACCACGCCGTTGTGCTGACCAAACTCTTCCTCGACGCTTTGCTGGATCGGAGCCCGAGGATCGTCATCGAGATGGACGTGTGCTAAGAACTCGGAGGTGCCGGAGTAACGGTGCTTGGATCGGTCGGATCGGGAAGAAGACGTACGACTACTTCCTCTACGTTGTGTGATCGCTTCCGCAGTCGGTCTGCATTGGTACGTAGACAACACTCTCCCCTCTCGTTGCTATGCATCACCATGATCTTGCGTGTGCGTAGGAATTTTTTTGAAATTACTACGTTCCCAACAGTGGTATTAGAGCCAGGTTTTATGGTTTGATGTTGTATGCACGAGTAGAACACAAGTGAGTTGTGGGCGATATAAGTCATACTGCCTACCAGCATGTCATACTTTCGTTCGGCGGTATTGTTGGATGAAGCGGCCCGGACCGACATTACGCGTACGCTTACACGAGACCGGTTTCCCCGACGTGCTTTGCACAAAGGTGACTTGCGGGTGACTGTTTCTCCAACTTTAGTTGAACCGAGTGTGGCTACGCCCGGTCCTTGCGAAGGTTAAAACGGAGTCTATTTGACGAACTATCATTGTGGTTTTGATGCGTAGGTGAGATTGGTTCTTGCTTCAGCCCGTAGCAGCCACGTAAAACATGCAACAACAAAGTAGAGGATGTCTAACTTGTTTTTGCAGGGCATGTTGTGATGTGATATGGTCAAGACGTGATGAGATATAAGATGTTGTATGAGATGATCATGTTTTGTTGAAGTTATCAGCAACTGGCAAAATCCTTATGGTTGTCTCTCTATTGCATAAGATGCAAGCGTCCAATAATTGCTTTACTTTATCGCTATGCGATAGCAATAGTTGCAAGAGCAATAGTTGGCGAGACGACCGTGTGACGACACATTGATATAGATCAAGATGATGGAGATCATGGTGTCATGCCGGTGATGATAGAGATCATGACAGTACTTTGGAGATGGAGATCAAAGAAGCAAGATGATGATGGCCATATCATATCACATATTTTGATTGCATATGATGTTTATCTTTTATACATCTTATTTTTGCTTTGATTGACGGTAGCATTATAAGGTGATCTCTCACTAAATTATCAAGAAGTGTTCTCCCTGAGTATGCACCATTGCAAAAGTTCTTCGTGCTGAGACACCATGTGATGATCGGGTGTGATAGGTTCTACGTTCAAATACAACGGGTGCAAAACAGTTGCACACGCGGAATACTCAGGTTATACTTGACGAGCCAAGCATATACAGATATGGCCTCGGAACACAGAGACCGAAAGGTCGAGCGTGAATCATATAGTAGATATGATCAACATAACGATGTTCACCATTGAAAACTACTCCATCTCACGTGATGATCGGTTATGGTTTAGTTGATTTGGATCACGTGATCACTTAGAGGATTAGAGGGATATCTATCTAAGTGGGAGTTCTTAAGTAATATGATTAATTGAACTTAAATTTATCATGAACTTAGTCCTGGTAGTATTTTGCAAATTATGTTGTAGATCAATAGCTCGCGTTGTTGCTTCCTTGTGTTTATTTTGATATGTTCCTAGAGAAAATTGTGTTGAAAAATGTTAGTAGCAATGATGCGGATTGGATCCGTGATCTGAGGTTTATCCTCATTGCTGCATAGAAGAATTATGTCCTTAATGCACCGCTAGGTGACAGACCTATTGCAGGAGCAGATGCAAACGTTATGAACGTTTGGCTAGCTCAATATGATGACTACTTGATAGTTTAAGTGCACCATGCTTAATGGCTTAGAATCGGGACTTCAAAGACGTTTTGAACGTCATGGACCATATGAGATGTTCCAGGAGTTGAAGTTAATATTTCAAAGCAAATACCCGAGTTGAGAGATATGAAGTCTCCAACAAGTTCTATAGCTAAAAGATGGAGGAGAATCGCTCAACTAGTGAGCATGTGCTCAGATTGTCTGGGTACTACAATCGCTTGAATCAAGTGGGAGTTAATCATCCAGATAAGATAGTGATTGACAGAATTCTCTAGTCACCATCACCAAGTTAGTAGAACTTCGTGATGAACTATGATATGCAAGGGATAACGGAAACGATTCCCAAGCTCTTGGTGATGCTGAAATCGACGAAGGTCGAAATCAAGAAAAACATCAAGTGTTGATGGTTGAACAAGATCACTAGTTTCAAGAAAAGGGCAGAGGGAAGAAAGGGGAACTTCAAGAAGAACAGCAAGCAAGTTGCTTCTCAAGTGAAGAAGCCCAAGTCTGGTCCTAAGCCTGAGACTAAGTGCTTCTACTGCAAAGGGACTGGTCACTGGAAGCGGAACTACCCCAAGTGATTGGCGGATAAGAAGGATGGCAAAGTGAACATAAGTATATTTGATATACATGTTATTGATGTGTACTTTACTAGTGTTTATAGCAAACCCTCAGTATTTGATACTGGTTCAGTTGCTAAGGTTAGTAACTCGAAACGGGAGTTGCAGAATAAACAGAGACTAGTTAAAGGTGAAGTGACGATGTGTGTTGGAAGTGGTTCCAAGATTGATATGATCATCATCGCACACTCCCTATAATTTCGGGATTAGTGTTGAACCTAAATAAGTGTTATTTGGTGTTTGCGTTGAGCATGAATATGATTTGATCATGTTTATTGTAATACGGTTATTCATTTAAGTAAGAGAATAAATTGTTGTTCTGTTTACATGAATAAAACCTTATATGGTTACACACCCAATGAAAATAGTTTGTTGGATCTCGATCGTAGTGATACACACAATCATAATATTGAAACCAAAAGATGCAAAGTTAATAATGATAGTGCAACTTATCTGTAGCACTGCCGTTTAGGTCATATTGGTGTAAAGCGCATGAAGAAACTCCATGCTGATGGGCTTTTGGAATCACTTGATTATGAATCAGTTGATGCTTGCGAACCATGCCTCATGGGCAAGATGACTAAGACACTGTTCTTCGGAACAATGGAGCGAAAAAAAGATTTATTGGAAATAATACATACTGATGTATGCGGTCCAATGAGTGTTTAGGCTCACGGCAAGTATCGTTATTTTCTGAACTTCACAGATGATTTGAGCAGATATGGGTATATCTACTTGATGAAACATAAGTCTGAAACATTTGAAAAGTTCAAAGAATTTCAGAGTGAAGTGGAAAATCATCGTGACAAGAAAATAAAGTTTCTACGATCTGATCGCGGAGACAAATATTTGAGTTACGAGTTTGGTCTTTAATTAAAACAATGTGAAATAGTTTCACTACTCACGCCACCTGGAACACCATAGTGTAATGGTGTGTCCGAACGTCATAACCGTACTTTATTAGATATAGTGCGATCTATGATGTCTCTTACCGATCTACCACTATCGTTTTGGGGTTATACATTACAGACAACTGCATTCACGTTAAATAGGGCACCATCCAAATCCGTTGAGACGACACCATGTGAACTATGGTTTGGCAAGATACCTAAGCTGTCGTTTCTTAAAGTTTGGGGTTGCGATGCTTATATGAAAAAGTTTCATCCTGATAAGCTCAAACTCAAATCGGAGAAGTGCGTCTTCATAGGATATCCAAAGGAAACTATTGGATACACCTTCTATCACAAATCCGAAGGCAAGACTTTTGTTGCTAAATTCGGAAACTTTCTGGAGAAGGAGTTTCTCTCGAAAGAAGTGAGTGGGAGGAAAGTAGAAAACTTGATAAGGTAATTGTACCTTCTCCCTTATTGGAAAGTAGTTCATCACAAAAATCTGTTCTTGTGACTACTACACCAATTAGTGAGGAAGCTAATGATGATGATCATGTAACTTCAGATCAAGTTACTACCAAATCTCGTAGGTAAACCAGAGTGAGATCCGCACCAGCGTGGTATGGTAATCCTGTTCTGGAAGTCATGTTACTAGACCATGACGAACTTGCGAACTATGAGGAAGTGATGATGAGCCCAGATTCCGCGAAATGGTTTGAGGCCATAAAATCCGAGATATGATCCATGTACGAGAACAAAGTTTGGACTTTGGTTGACTTGCCCGATGATCGGCAAGCAATTGAGAATAAATGGATCTTCAAGAGGAAGACGGACGCTGATAGTAGTGTTACTATCTACAAAGCTAGAATTGTCGCAAAAGGTTTTCGACAAGTTCAAGGTGTTGACTACGATGAGAGCTTCTCACTCGTATCTATGCTTGAGTCTGTCCGAATCATGTTAGTAATTGCCGCATTTTATGAAATCTGGCAAATAGATAAGCAAAACTGCATTCCTTAATGAATTTATTAAAGAAGAGTTGTATACGATGCAACCAGAAGGTTTTGTCAATCCGAAAGGTGCTAACAAAATGTGCAAGCTCCAGCGATCCATCTGTGGACTGGTGCAAGCATCTCGGAGTTGGAATGTACGCTTTGATAAGTTGATCAAAGCATATAGTTTTATACAGACTCGGTGAAGCCTGTATTTACAAGAAAGTGAGTGGGAGCACTACAACATTTCTGATAAGTATATGTGAATGACATATTGTTGATCGGAAATAATGTAGAATTATTCTGTAAAGCATAAAGGAGTGTTTGAAAGGAGTTTTTCAAAGAAAGACTTTGGTGAAGTTGCTTACATATTGAGCTTCAAGATCTATAGAGATAGATCAAGACGCTTGATAAGTTTATTCAATGAGTACATACCTTGACAAGATTTTGAAGTAGTTCAAAATGGAGTAGTCAAAGAAAGAGTTCTTGCCTGTTTTACAAGGTGTGAAGTTGAGTAAGACTCAAAGCCCGACCACGGCAGAAGATAGAAAGAGAATAAAAGTCATTCCCTATGCCTTGGCCATAGGTTCTATAAAGTATGTCATGCTGTGTACCAGATCTATTGTATACCCTACACTGATTTGGCAAGGGAGTACAATAGTGATCTAGGAGTAGATCACTGGACATCGGTCAAAATTATCCTTAGTGGAATAAGGATATGTTTCTCGATTATGGAGGTGACAAAAAGGTTCGCCGTAAAGGGTTGCGTCAATGCAAGTTTTGACAATGATCTGGATGACTCTAAGTCTCGATCTAGATACATATTGAAAGTGGGAGCAATTAGCTAGAGTAGCTCCGTGTAGAGCATTGTAGACATAGAACTTGCAAAATACTTACGGATCTGAATGTGACAGACCCGTTGACTAAAATTATCTCACAAGCAAAACATGATCACACCTTAGTACTCTTTGGGTGTTAATCACATAGATATGTGAACTAGATTACTGACTCTAGTAAACCCTTTGAGTGTTGGTCACATGACGATGTGAACTATGGTTGATAATCACATGGTGATGTGAACTATTGCTGTTAAATCACATGGCGATGTGAACTAGATTATTGACTCTAGTGCAAGTGGGAGACTAAAGGAAATATGCCCTAGAGGCAATAATAAAGTTATTATTTATTTCCTTATATCATGATAAATGTTTATTATTCATGCTAGAATTGTATTAACCGGAAACATAATACATGTGTGAATACATAGACAAACAGAGTGTCACTAGTATGCCTCTACTAGACTAGCTCGTTAATCAAAGATGGTTATGTTTCCTAACCATGAACAAAGAGTTGTTATTTGATTAATGAGGTCACATCATTAGTTGAATGATCTGATTAACATGACCCATTCTATTAGCTTAGCACCTGATCGTTTAGTATGTTGCTATTGCTTTCTTCATGACTTATACATGTTCCTATGACTATGAGATTATGCAACTCCCGTTTGCCGGAGGAACACTTTGGGTGCTACCAAACGTCACAACGTAACTGGGTGATTATAAAGGAGCATCACAGGTGTCTCCAAAGGTACATGTTGGGTTGGCATATTTCAAGATTAGGATTTGTCACTCCGATTGTCGGAGAGGTATCTCTGGGCCCTCTCGGTAATGCACATCACATAAGCCCTGCAAGCATTGCAACTAATGAGTTAGTTGTGAGATGATGTATTACAGAACGAGTAAAGAGACTTGCCGGTAACGAGATTGAACTAGGTATTGGATACCGACGATCGAATCTCGGGCAAGTAACATACCGATGACAAAGGGAACAACGTATGTTGTTATGCGGTCTGACCGATAAAGATCTTCGTAGAATATGTAGGAGCCAATATGGGCATCCAGGTCCCGCTATTAGTTATTGACCGGAGACGTGTCTCGGTCATGTCTACATTGTTCTCGAACCGTAGGGTCCGCACGCTTAAGGCTTCGATGACAGTTATATTATGAGTTTATGAGTTTTGATGTACCGAAGGAGTTTGGAGTCCCGGATGAGATCGGAGACATGACGAGGAGTCTCGAAATGGTCGAGACGTAAAGATCGATATATTGGACGACTATATTCAGACATCGGAAAGGTTCCGAGTGATTCGGGTATGTTTTGGAGTACCGGGTAGTTACGGGAGAAGTAATGGGCCTTGATGGGCTTTAGTGGGAAGAGGAAAAAGGCTGCTGCGCCCCCCCTCCCCTTTGGTCCGAATTGGACTAGGGAAAAGGGGGCTGGCCACCTCTCCTTCTCCTCCTACTCCTTCTCCCTTCCTCCCCTCTTGGTGGACTCCTACTAGGACTTGGAATCCTAGTAGGACTCCCTATCCTGGCCGCACCTTTGCCTTGGCCGGCCTCCTCCTCCTCCATCCTTTATATAAAAGGGAGGGGGCACCCCATGGACACACAAGTTGATCATTGAGATCGTTCCTTAGCCGTGTGCGGTGCCCCCTGCCACCATATTCCACCTCGGTCATATCGTTGTAGTGCTTAGGCGAAGCCCTGCGTCGGTAGAACATCAAGATCGTCACCATGCCGTCGTGCTGACGGAACTCTTCCTCGATGCTTTGCTGGATCGGAGCCCGAGGATCGTCATTGAGCTGAACGTGTGCTAAGAACTCGAAGGTGCCGGAGTAACGGTGCTTGGATCGGTCGGATCGGGAAGAAGACATACGACTACTTCCTCTATGTTGTGTGATCGCTTCCGCAGTCGGTCTGCGTTGGTACGTAGACAACACTCTCCCCTCTCGTTGCTATGCATCACCATGATCTTGCGTGTGCGTAGGAATTTTTTTGAAATTACTACGTTCCCCAACAGTGACATGAGATGGGTTGATTGGCAATACATCAAGGACAACGAAGAGCACTATCCTGGAGTGCAAGATAGCTTCATAGCTTGTGGAGTAGCAGACTTTGTTGGGCAGAAGCTCACAAAGTGGAATGAGGAGCTTATCATGCAGTTCTACTCCACAGCACATTTTTATCCAGATGGTAGGATAACATGGATGTCTGAAGGTACGAGGTACCAATCAACAGTTGCTGAGTGGGCACAACTCATTAATGACCCAGAAGAGCAGGAAGATGACTTGGACATATACGCCAAGAAGAAGATGGACCACAACTCAATGTCAAACATGTACAAGGAAATTCCAAATGAAGCACTTGATACTTTCAAGTTTGGCTCAGTGCATTATCTTCTGTCAGGGCTGCCAACTATCAATTGGATACTGAGGCACACCTTGTTGCCCAAGTCAGGTGATCACAAGATGATCAGAGGCCATGTGATCAATTTGCTTCATATATTTGGTGTGCCACAGAAATTCAAAGTCATGAGCCTCATGGTAGAGACAATCAAGAGGACTGCAGTAGACCAGAAGAGGAGCTGTGGTTATGCCCCTCAGATCCAGGAGCTCATTAACTCCAAGATGGGAACGGGCATATACTTATTGGACAAGGAACACCTGCCCATCCGTCCAGATTTTGAAGATAATCAAGTTGTCATGATTGAGAATGAACCATCGTCTGCACAAGCACAAGCAAAGAAGGAGAAGGCAAGGAAGGAGAAAGCTGCCAAGATGCCAACTCAAGAGGAGGCATCTGAGTATTTCTTGAAAACCAAACAAGAGCAGCTTGGTTACTTGATTGCATCCACCCTGCGGATTGAGAAAGGACTTGCCACCCTAAATCAGAACCAGGCAAGCCTAGAGAGAATCGTAGAACAAAAGTTCTATGACTTGGATATCAAGGTGACAGAGATTCAGACTGTAGTGGAGCAGCTCCAAGATGACATGCAGGAGAGGAAAGGGAAGACAACCACTGATGCCTTTGCCAGAGTGCCACGAGGTCCGAGGTCGTCTGCAGTGCCAGTTCCTGACACAAGAGCAACCGCCTCAGCTCCAGCCGCAGCACCAGCCCAACCTACTCCGGCGTCTACTTCAGCTCCAACTCCAACAGCGTCTACGGAAGCCTTCGTCCTTGGAGTGATCCGGACTCCACCACCACCTGAAGATCAAGCCTGAGTGTCGATTTAGCACTATGCATTTTCTAGGAACTTTTTGGTAACTTGTTGCCAAAGGGGGAGAAAATGTATAGATCATAGGCTTCGAGAGAGAGTGTTGCTTTTATTCTCTCTTGCTTTATTTGGTGGTTTTTCGAACTTTGTTTGCTTTTGAGTCCTTGAGATACTATGTCATTATCTGTGAGACATTGATGATCATGTGTTTGATCATAAGCTACACTTAATGCTTGATGAATGCAATTATCTTATCTATCTTATGTGATCATTCACTTTTCTTGGTGATGAGTGCATGTATTTCATTCTTATCATTTTAAGCGCTCCACCAAGATGTATGTGACATGGAAGAGTAACCCATGACTCTAACTCTTTGTGCATTTGCAGTCCAAAGCAAATCTTAAATATGCACAAATTTAGGGGGAGCTCTTACTTATCACATACTTCTCAAAGCGACGATATATTTCATGCTTATTATCATTTGTCGAAGCTTTGATCTATATGTTGTCATCAATTACCAAAAAGGGGGAGATTGAAAGTGTAACTATCCCTAGGTGGTTTTGGTAATTCATAACAACATATAGCTCATTGAGCTAATGCTATTCCAAGATGATTATTTCAGAAAGCTCAATGATTGGCATGGCATGGATGGTGAAAGTGGAACCCTCAAAATGCTAAGGACAAAGGATTGGCTCAAGCTCAAAAGCTCAAGACTCTTCATTTTTCACATTGAGTCTTTAGGAAAAGCCAATACTATCAAGGAGGGATGAGGTGTTGCTTAATGAGCCTCTTGCTTCATGTGCTTAGTGATATGCTCCAAAATCCTCAACTACTTTCCCATATCCACATATGACCTAAACCCTAAGCGAAACTCGGTCCTACCGATTCTCTCTATCCGGCGCCACCGAGTTTCACTTGTCATAAGCCACTGCCAAACCCTAGCAATTCGGTTCTACCGATGGGGATCTCGGTCTCACCGAGATGGGATTGCAAACTCTCTGTTTCTCTTTCGTAACTTTTCGGTCTCACCGAAAGAGCGGATCGGTCCCACCGAGATTGCAATGTAAACTCTCTGTTTCCTTTTTGTAACTTTTCGGTCTCACCGAAAGAGCAAATCGGTCCCACCGAGTTTGCCTGACCAACTCTCTGGTTAGCTAATTACCAAAATCGGTCTCACCGAGTTTGTGTAATCGGTCTCACCGAGATTACGTTATGCCCTAACCCTAACAAAATCGGTCCTACCGAGTTGCATGTCAGTCCCACCGAAAATCTCTAACGGTCACTAGGTTTACTATTTCGGTCTGACCGAGTTTGTTGATTCGGTCCCACCGAGATTGTTAAATTGTGTGTAACAGTTGGATTTTGTGTGGAGGCTATATACACCCCTCCGCCTCCTCTTCATTCATGAAGAGAGCCATCAGAACACATCTACACTTCCAACTCATATGTTCTGAGAAAGAACAACCTACTCATGTGTTGAGACCAAGATATTCCATTCCTACCATATGAATCTTGATCTCTAGCCTTCCACAAGTTGCTTTCCACTCAAACCTTCTTTCCACCAGATCCAAATCCTATGAGAGAGAGTTGAGTGTTGGGGAGACTATCATTTAAAGCACAAGAGCAAGGAGTTCATCATCAACACACCATTTGTTACTTCTTGGAGAGTGGTGTCTCCTAGATTGGCTAGGTGTCACTTGGGAGCCTCCGACACGATTGTGGAGTTGAACCAAGGAGTTTGTAAGGGCAAGGAGATCGCCTACTTCGTGAAGATCTACCGCTAGTGAGGCAAGTCCTTCATGGGCAATGGCCATGGTGGGATAGACAAGGTTGCTACTTCGTGGACCCTTCGTGGGTGGAGCCCTCCGTGGACTCGCGCAACCGTTACCCTTCGTGGGTTGAAGTCTCCATCAACGTGGATGTAGGATAGCACCACCTATCCGAACCACGGGAAAAACATCCATGTCTCCAATAGCGTTTGAATTCTCCAAACCCTTCCCTTTACATTCTTGCAAGTTGCATGCTTTACTTTCCACTGCCAATATACTCTTTGCATGCTTGCTTGAATTGTGTGATGATTGCTTGACTTGTCCTAAAATAGCTAAAATCTGCCAAGAACTAAAATTGGGAAAAGGTTAAGTTTTTATTTGGTCAAGTAGTCTAATCACCCCCCCTCTAGACATACTTCCGATAATCAACTCCACAATCTAGACATACTTCCGATAATAAAATCTGCCAAGTTTTTATTTGGTTAACTATTGATGTTAGATCACATGGCGATGTGAACTAGATTATTGACTCTAGTGCAAGTGGGAGACTGAAGGAAATATGCCCTAGAGGCAATAATAAAGTTATTATTTATTTCCCTATTTCATGATAAATGTTTATTATTCATGCTAGAATTGTATTAACCGGAAACATAATACATGTGTGAATACATAGACAAACAGAGTGTCACTAGTATGCCTCTACTTGACTAGCTCGTTAATCAAAGATGGTTATGTTTCCTAACCATAGACAAAGAGTTGTTATTTGATTAACGGGATCACATCATTAGAAGAATGATGTGATTGACATGGCCCATTCCATTAGCTTAGCACCCGATCGTTTAGTATGTTGCTATTGCTTTCTTCATGACTTATACATGTTCCTATGACTATGAGATTATGCAACTCCCGTTTGTCGGAGGAACACTTTGTGTGCTACCAAACGTCACAACGTAACTGGGTGATTATAAAGGAGCTCTATAGGTGTCTCCAAAGGTACATGTTGGGTTGGTGTATTTCGAGATTAGGATTTGTCACTCCGATTGTCGGAGAGATATCTCTGGGCCCTCTCGGTAATGCACATCACATAAGCCTTGCAAGCATTGCAACTAATGAGTTAGTTGCTAGATGATGTATTACGAAACGAGTAAAGATACTTGCCGGAAACGAGATTGAACTAGGTATTGAGATACCGACGATCGAATCTCAGGCAAGTAACATACCGATGACAAAGGGAACAACGTATGTTGTTATGCGGTCTGACCGATAAAGATCTTCGTAGAATATGTGGGAGCCAATATGAGCATCCAGGTTCCGCTATTGGTTATTGACCGGAGACGTGTCTCGGTCATGTCTACATTGTTCTCGAACCCGTAGGGTCCGCACGCTTAAGGTTTCGATGACAGTTATATAATGAGTTTATGAGTTTTGATGTACCGAATGAGTTCGGAGTCCCGGATGAGATCGGAGACATGACGAGGAGTCTCTAAATGGTCGAGACATAAACATCGATATATTGGACAACTATATTCGGACATCGGGAAGGTTCCGAGTGATTCGGGTATTTTTGGAGGTACCGGGGAGTTACGGGAATACGAGGAAGAAGCAATGGGCCTTAATGGGCCTTAGTGGAAAGGACCAGGAGGTGGCATGCGCCCCTCCCAATCCCAGTCCGAATTGGACAAGGGGTTTGGGGTGCGGCCCCTCTCTCCCTTCCTTCCCCTCTTCCCCCCTTTCCCCCCTTCTCCTAGTTGGACTAGGAAAGGAGGAAACCTACTCCAACTAGGAGTAGGAATCCTACTCCCTGGCGCGCCCCTCCTAGGGCCAGCCTCCTTCCCCTTGCTCCTTTATATACGGGGGCAGGGGGCACCTCTAGACACACAAGTTGATCTTCGTGATCGTTCCTTAGCCGTGTGCGGTGCCCCCCTCCACCATATTCCACCTCGGTCATATTGTAGCGGTGCTTAGGCGAAGCCCTGCGACGATTGAACATCAAGATTGTCACCACACCGTCGTGCTGACGGAACTCCTCCCCGAAGCTTTGCTGGATCGGAGCCCGGGGAGCGTCATCGAGCTCAACGTGTGCCAAGAACTCGGAGGTGCCGGAGTAACGGTGCTTGGATCGGTTGGACCGGGAAGACGCACGACTACTTCCTCTACATTGCGTCAACGCTTCCGCTTCGGTCTACGAGGGTACGTAGATCACACTGTCCCCTCTCGTTGCTATGCATCACCATGATCTTGCGTGTGCGTAGGAATTTTTTTGAAATTACTACGTTTCCTAATAGTGGCATCCGAGCCTAGGTTTTATGGTTTGATGTTATATGCACGAGTAGAACACAAGTGAGTTGTGGGCGATATAAGTCATACTGCTTACCAGCATGTCATACTTTGGTTCGGCGGTATTGTTGGATGAAGCGGCCCGGACCGACATTACGCGTACGCTTACGCGAGACTGGTTCTACCGCCGTACTTTGCACACAGGTGGCTGGCGGGTGTCAGTTTCTCCAACTTTAGTTGAACCGAGTGTGGCTACGCCCGGTCCTTGCGAAGGTTAAAACAGCACCAACTTGACAAACTATCATTGTGGTTTTGATGCGTAGGTAAGATTGGTTCTTGCTTAAGCCCATAGCATCCACGTAAAACTTGCAACAAACAAAGTAGAGGACGTCTAACTTGTTTTTGCAGGGCATGTTGTGATGTGATATGGTCAAGGCATGATGCTAAATTTTATTGTATGAGATGATCATGTTTTGTAACCAAGTTATCGGCAACTGGCAGGAGCCATATGGCTGTCGCTTTATTGTATGCAATGCAATCGCCCTGTAATGCTTTACTTTATCACTAGGCGATAGCGATAGTTGTAGAAGCATAAGATTGGCTAGACGACAACGATGCTACGATGGAGATCAAGGTGTCGCGCTGGTGACGATGGTGATCATGATGGTGCTTCGGAGATGGAGATCACAAGCACAAGATGATGATGGCCATATCATATCACTTATATTGATTACATGTGATGTTTATCTTTTATGCATCTTATCTTGCTTTGATTGAGGGTAGCATTATAAGATGATCTCTCACTAAATTTCAAGATAAAAAGTGTTCTCCCTGAGTATGCACCATTGCCAAAGTTCGTCGTGCCCAGACACCACGTGATGATCGGGTGTGATAAGCTCTACGTCCATCTACAATGGGTGCAAGCCAGTTTTGCACACGCAGAATACTCACGTTAAACTTGACGAGCCTAGCATATGCAGATATGGCTTCGGAACACGGAGACCGAAAGGTCGAGCGTGAATCATATAGTAGATATGATCAACATAGTGATGTTCACCAATGAAACTACTCCATCTCACATGATGATCGGACATGGTTTAGTTGATTTGGATCACGTGATCACTTAGAGGATTAGAGGGATGTCTATCTAAGTGGGAGTTCTTAAGTAATATGATTAATTGAACTTAAATTTATCATGAACTTAGTCCTGGTAGTATTTTGCAAATCATGTTGTAGATCAATAGCTCGTGTTGTTGCTTCCCTGTGTTTATTTTGATATGTTCCTAGAGAAAACTAAATTGGAAGATGTTAGTAGCAATGATGCGGATTGGATCCGTGATCTGAGGTTTATCCTCATTGCTGCACAAAAAAAGTATGTCCTTGATGCACCGCTAGGTGACAGACCTATTGCAGGAGCAGATGCAGATGTTCTGAACGTTTGGCTAGCTCAATATGATGACTACTTGATAGTTTAGTGCACCATGCTTAACAGCTTAGAATCGGGACTTCAAAGACATTTTGAACGTCATGGACCATATGAGATGTTCCAGGAGTTGAAGTTAATATTTCAAGCAAATACCCGAGTTGAGAGATATGAAGTCTCCAACAAGTTCTATAGCTAAAAAGATGGAGGACAATCGCTCAACTAGTGAGCATGTGCTCAGATTGTCTGGGTACTACAATCGCTTGAATCAAGTGGGAGTTAATCTTCCAGATAAGATAGTGATTGACAGAATTCTCTAGTCACCATCACCAAGTTAGTAGAACTTCGTGATGAACTATAATATGCAAGGGATAACGGAAACGATTCCCAAGCTCTTCGTGATGCTAAAATCGACGAAGGTAGAAATCAAGAATAACATCAAGTGTTGATGGTAGACAAGACCACTAGTTTCAAGAAAAGGGCAAAAGGAAGAAGGGGAACTTCAAGAAGAACGGCAAGCAAGTTGCTGCTCAAGTGAAGAAGCCCAAGTCTGGTCCTAAGCCTGAGACTAAGTGCTTCTACTGCAAAGGGACTGGTCACTGGATGCGGAACTACCCCAAGTGATTGGCGGACAAGAAAGATGGCAAAGTGAACATAAGTATATTTGATATACATGTTATTGATGTGTACTTTACTAGTGTTTATAGCAACCCCTCAGTATTTGATACTAGTTCAGTTTCTAAGATTAGTAACTCGAGACGGGAGTTGCAGAATAAACAGAGACTAGTTAAGGGTGAAGTGACGATGTGTGTTGGAAGTAGTTCCAAGATTGATATGATCATCATCGCACACTCCCTATACTTTCGGGATTAGTGTTGAACCTAAATACGTGTTATTTGGTGTTTGCGTTGAGCATGAATATGATTTGATCATGTTTATTGCAATACGGTTATTCATTTAAGTTAGAGAATAATTATTGTTCTATTTACGTGAATAAAACCTTATATGGTTACACACCCAATGAAAATGGTTCATTGGATCTCGATCGTAGTAATACACATATTCATAATATTGAAGACAAAAGATGCAAATTTAATAATGATAGTGCAACTCATTTGTGGCACTGCCGTTTAGGTCATATTGGTGTAAAGCGCATGAAGAAACTCCATGCTGATGGGATTTTGGAATCACTTGATTATGAATCACTTGATGCTTGTGAACCATGCTTTACAGCCAAGATGACTAAGACTTCGTTCTCCGGAACAATGGAGCGAGCAACAGAATTGTTGGAAATCATACATACTGATGTATGTGGTCCGATGAATATTCAAGCTCGTGACAAGTATCATTATTTTCTGACCTTCACAGATGATTTAAGCAGATATGAGTATATCTACTTGATGAAACATAAGTCTGAAAAGTTCAAAGAATTTCAGAGTGAAGTGGAGAATCAGCGTAACAAAATAAAAGTTTCTACGATATGATCGCAGAAGTCAAATATTTGAGTTATGAGTTTGGCCTTCAGTTAAAACAATGTGAAATAGTTTCACTACTCACGCCACCTGCAACACAGTGTAATGGTGTGTCCGAACGTCATAACCGTGCTTTATTAGATATGGTGCGATCTATGACATCTCTTACTGATTTACCGCTATTGTTTTGGGGTTATGCATTAGAGACAGCTACGTTCACGTTAAATAGGGCACCATCTAAATCCGCTGAGACGACACCGTATGAACTATGTGTTGGAAATATGCCCTAGAGGCAATAATAAATTGATTATTATTATATTTCCTTGTTCATGATAATCGTTTATTATCCATGCTATAATTGTATTGATAGGAAACTCAGATACATGTGTGGATACATAGACAACACCATGTCCCTAGTGAGCCTCTAGTTGACTAGCTCGTTGATCAATAGATGGTTATGGTTTCCTAACCATGGACATTGGATGTCGTTGATAACGGGATCACATCATTAGGAGAATGATGTGATGGACAAGACCCAATCCTAAGCCTAGCACAAGATCATGTAGTTCGTATGCTAAAGCTTTTCTAATGTCAAGTATCATTTCCTTAGACCATGAGATTGTGCAACTCCCGGATACCGTAGGAGTGCTTTGGGTGTGCCAAATGTCACAACGTAACTGGGTGGCTATAAAGGTGCACTACAGGTATCTCCGAAAGTGTCTGTTGGGTTGGCACGAATCGAGACTGGGATTTGTCACTCCGTGTAAGCGGAGAGGTATCTCTGGGCCCACTCGGTAGGACATCATCATAATGTGCACAATGTGATCAAGGAGTTGATCACGGGATGATGTGTTATGGAACGAGTAAAGAGACTTGCCGGTAAAGAGATTGAACAAGGTATCGGGATACCGACGATCGAATCTCGGGCAAGTATCGTACTGATAGACAAAGGGAATTGTATACGGGATTGATTAAGTCCTTGACATCGTGGTTCATCCGATGAGATCATCGTGGAACATGTGGGAGCCAACATGGGTATCCACATCCCGCTGTTGGTTATTGACCGGAGAACGTCTCGGTCATGTCTGCATGTCTCCCAAACCCGTAGGGTCTACACACTTAAGGTTCGATGACGCTAGGGTTGTCAAGGAAGCTTGTATGTGGTTACCGAATGTTGTTCGGAGTCCCGGATGAGATCCCGGATGTCACGAGGAGTTCCGGAATGGTCCGGAGGTAAAGATTTATATATAGGAAGTCCTGTTTCGGCCATCGGGACAAGTTTCGGGGTCATCGGTATTGTACCGGGACCACCGGAAGGGTCCCGGGGGTCCATCGGGTGGGGCCACCTATCCCGGAGGGTCCCATGGGCTGAAGTAAGAAGGGATCCAGCCCAAAGTGGGCTGGGGCGCCACTTCCCCTAGGGCCCATGTGCCTAGGGTGAAGGGGAAACCCTAAAGGAAGAGTCCCATCAGGGGAAGGCACCTCCTAGGTGCCTTGGGGGGGGGGGGAGGACTCCTCCCCTGGCCGCCGCCCCCTTGGAGATTGGATCTCCTAGGGGCTGGCGCACCCCCCCCCTTGGGATCCCAATATATAGTGGGGTAGGAGGGCCTCTCAAACATACCTTTTGCCTTTGGTGCAGCCCCTCCCTCTCTCCCAAGTTCTTCTCCTCTTCTGCAGTGCTTGGCGAAGCCCTGCAGGATTGCCACGCTCCTTCATCACCACCATGCCGTTGTGCTGCTGCTGGATGGAGTCTTCCTCAACCTCTCCCTCTCTCCTTGCTGGATCAAGGCATGGGAGACGTCACCGGGCTGTACGTGTGTTGAACGCAGAGGTGCCGTGCGTTCGGCACTTGGTCATCGGTGATTTGAATCACGACGAGTACGACTCCATCAACCCCGTTCACTTGAACGCTTCCGCTCAGCGATCTACAAGGGCATGTAGATGCACTCTCCTTCCCCTCATTGCTAGATGGCTCCATAGATAGATCTTGGTGACATGTAGGAAAATTTTGAATTTCTGCTACGTTCCCCAACAGTGGCATCATGAGCTAGGTCTATGCGTAGTTACTATGCACGAGTAGAACACAAAGTAGTTGTGGGCGTTGATTTTGTTCAATATGCTTGCCGTTACTAGTCTTATCTTGATTCGGCGGAATCGTGGGATGAAGCGGCCCGGACCGACCTTACACGTACTCTTACGTGAGACAGGTTCCACCGACTGATATGCACTAGTTGCATAAGGTGGCTAGCGGTTGTCTGTCTCTCCCACTTTAGTCGGATCGGATTCGATGAAAAGGGTCCTTATGAAGGGTAAATAGCAATTGGCATATCACGTTGTGGTCTTTGCGTAGGTAAGAAACGTTCTTGCTAGAAACCCATAGTAGCCACGTAAAACATGCAAACAATAATTAGAGGATGTCTAACTTGTTTTAGCAGGGTATGCTATGTGATGTGATATGGCCAAAAGGATGTGATGAATTATATATGTGATGTATGAGATTGATCATGTTCTTGTAATAGGAATCACGACTTGCATGTCAATGAGTATGACAACCGGCAGGAGCCATAGGAGTTGTCTTTATTTATTTATGACCTGCGTGTCAACTTAAACGTCATGTAATTACTTTACTTTATTGCTAACCGTTAGCCATAGTAGTAGAAGTAATAGTTGGCGAGGCAACTTCATGAAGACACGATGATGGAGATCATGATGATGGAGATCATGGTGTCATGCCGGTGACGATGATGATCATGGAGCCCCAAAGATGGAGATCAAAAGGAGCAAAGTGATGATGGCCATATCATGTCACTATTTGATTGCATGTGATGTTTATCATGTTTGTACATCTTATTTTCTTAGAATGACGGTAGTAAATAAGATGATCCCTCATTAAAATTTCAAGAAGTGTTCTCCCCTAACTGTGCACCCTTGCTACAGTTCGTCGTTTCTAAGCACGCCGTGATGATCGGGTGTGATGGATCCTTACGTTCACATACAACGGGTGTAAGACAGTTTTACACATGCAAAACACTTAGGGTTAACTTGACGAGCCTAGCATGTACATACATGGCCTCGGAACACAGAAGACCGAAAGGTCGAGCATGAGTCGTATAGAAGATACGATCAACATGAAGATGTTCACCGACGTTGACTAGTTCGTCTCACGTGATGATCGGACACGGCCTAGTTGACTCGGATCATGTAATCGCTTAGATGACTAGAGGGATGTCTATCTGAGTGGGAGTTCATAAGATGAACTTAATTATCCTGAACATAGTCAAAAGATTTTGCAAATTATGTCGTAGCTCGCGCTCTAGTTCTACTGTTTAGGTATGTTCCTAGAGAAAAATTAGTTGAAAGTTGATAGTAGCAATTATGCGGACTAGGTCCGTAAACTGAGGGTTGTTCTCATTGCTTCTTAGAAGGCTTACGTCCTTAATGCACCGCTCAGTGTGCTGAACCTCGAACGTTGTCTGTGGATGTTGTGAACATCTGACATACACATTTTGATAACTGCGTGATAGTTCAGTTAAACGGTTTAGAATTAAGGCACCAAAAACGTTTTTGAAACGTCGCGAAACATATGAGATGTTTTGAGGGCTGAAATTGGAATTTCAGGCTCGTGCCCATGTCAAGAGGTATAAGACCTCCGACGATTTTCTTAGCCTGCAAACTAAGGGAGAAAAGCTCAATTGTTGAACTTGTGCTCAGATTCTCTGAGTACAACAATCATTTGAATCGAGTGGGAGTTGATCTTCCAGATGAGATAGTGATATTTCTCCGAAGTCATTACCACCAAGCTGCTAGAGCATCGTGATGAACTATAATATATCAGGGACATATATGATGATCCTTGAGATATTCGCGATGTTTGACACCACGAAAGTAGAAATCAAGAAGGAGCATCAATTGTTAATGGTTGGTGAAACCACTAGTTTCAAGAAGGGCAAGGGCAAGAAGGGATACTTCATGAAACAGCAAATCAGTTGCTGCTCTAGTGAAGAAACCCAAGGTTGAACCCAAACCCGAGACTAAGTGCTTCTGTAATAAGGGGAACAACCACTGGAGCAGAATTACCCTAGATACTTGGTAGATAAGAAGGCTGGCAAGGTCGATAGAAGTATATTGGATATACATTATGTTGATGTGTACTTTACAAGTACTCCTAGTAGCACCAGGGTATTAGATACCGGTTCGGTTGGTAAGTGTTAGTAACTCAAAATAAAAGCTACGAAATAAACGAAGACTAGCTAAAGGTGAGCTGACGATATGTGTTGGAAGTGTTTCCAATGTTGATATGATCAAGCAACGCACGCTCCCTCTACGATCGAGATTGGTGTTAAACCTAAATAATTGTTATTTGGTGTTTGCGTTAAGCATGGACATGATTGGATTATGCCTATCACAATACGATTATTCATTTAAGAAGAATAATGGTTACTCTATTTATTTGAATAATACCTTCAAATGGTCTTACACCTAAAATGAATGGTTTATTGAATCTCGATCGTAGTGATACACATGTTCATGCCAAAAGATAGTAATGATAGTACCACCTACTTGTGGCACAGCCACGTAAGTCATATCGGTATAAAATGCATGAAGAAGCTCCATGTTGATGGATCTTTGGACTCACTCATTTTTGAAAAGTTTGAGACATGCGAACCATGTCTATTGGTGTGTATGCATGAAGAAACTCCATGCAAATGGACCGTTTGGACTCACTTGATTTTGAATCACTTGAGGCATGCAAATCATACCACATGGGCAAGATGACTGAAAGCCTCGGTTTCAGTAAAATGGAACTAGAAAGCAAATTGTTGGAAGTAATACATTTTGATGTGTGCAGTCCAATGAGTGCTGAGGCGTGTAGTGGATATCGTTATGTTCTTACTTCACAGATGATTTGAGTAGATGTTGAGTACATTTACTTGATAAATCACGAGTCTGAATTACTGAAAGGTTCAAGTAATTTCAGGGTGAAGTTGAAAGATCGTCGTGACAAGAGGATAAAATATTTATGATATGATCATAGAGATGAATATCTGAATTACGAGTTTGGCACAGAATTAAGACATTGTGGAAATTGTTTCACAACTAATACAGCCTGGAACACCATAGTGTGATGGTGTGTCCGAACATCATAACTGCACCCTATTGGATATGATGCATACCATGATGTCTCTTATCAAATTACCACAATAGTTTATGGGTTAGGCATTAGAGACAACCACATTCACTTTAAATAGGGCACCACGTAATTCCGATGAGATGACACCGTATGAACTATGGTTTAGAGAAACCTAAGCTGTCATTTTTTAAAAGTTTGGGGCTGCGACGCTTATGTGGAAAAGTTTTAGGCCGATAAGCTCGAACCCAAAGCGGATAAATGCATCTTCATAGGACAACCCAAAAACAGTTGGGTATACCTCCTGTCTCAGATCCGAAAGCAATAAAGGATTGTTTCTAGAATCGGGTCCTTTCTCGAGGAAAAGTTTCTCTCGAAAGAATTGAGTGGGAGGATGGTGGAGACTTGATGAGGTTATTGAACCGTCACTTCAACTAGTGTATAGCAGGGCACAAAGAGTTGTTCCTGTGGCACCTACACCAATTGAAGTGGAGGCTTATAATATTGATCATGAGACTTCGGATCAAGTCACTACCAAACCTCGTAGGATGACAAGGATGCGTACTACTTCAGAGTGGTACGTAATCCTATCTTGGAAGTCATGTTGCTAGACAACAATGAACCTACGAGCTATGGAGAAGCGATGGTGGGCCCGGATTCCGATAAATGGCTCAAGGCCATAAAATCCGAGAGAGGATCCATCTATGAAAACAAAGTGTAGACTTTGGAAGAACTACTTGATGGTCGTAAGGCTGTTGAGTGTAGATGGATTTTAAAAGGAAGACGAACAATGATGGTAAATGTCACCATTAAGAAAGCTCAACTTGTCGTTAAGATGTTTTCTGACAAGTTCAAGGAGTTGACTACGGTGAGATTTTCTCACTCGTAGTGATGCTAAGAGTCTGTTGGAATTATATTAGCAGTCACTGCATTATTTATGAAATCTTGCAGATAGGATGTCAAAACATTGTTTCCTCGACGATTTTCTTGAGGAAAGGTTGTATGTGATACAACCGAAAGGTTTTGTCAATCCTGAAAAGATGCTAATAAGGATGCAAAGCTCCAGCAATCCTTCTGAGGACTGGAGTGAGCATCTCGGAGTTGGAATGTACACTTTGATGAGATGATCAAAGATTTTGGGTTTATACAAAGTTTATGAGAAACTTGTATTTCCAAAGAAGTGAGTGGGAGCACTATAGAATTTCTGATGAGTATATGTTTTAACATATTGTTGATCGGAAATGACGTAGAATTTCTGGAAAGCATATAGGGTTATTTGGAAAGTGTTTTCAATGGAAAACCTGGATTAAGCTACTTGAACATTGAGCATAAAGATCTATAAGGATAGATCAAAACGCTTAATAGTACTTTCAAATGAGCACATACCTTGACATGATCTTGAAGTTGTTCAAGATGGATCAGTCAAAGAAGGAGTTCTTGCCTGAGTTGTAAGGTATGAAGTTAAGACTTAAAGCTCGACCACGGCAGAATAGAGAGAAAGGACGAAGGTCGTCCCCTATGCTCAAGACATAGGCTCTACAGTATGCTATGCTGTGTACCGCACCTGAAATGTGCCTTGCCATGAGTTAGTCAAGGGGTACAAGAGTGATCTAAGAATGGATCACAGGACAGCGGTCAAAGTTATCCTAAGTAAATAGTGGACTAAGGAATTTTTCTCGATTATGGAGGTGGTAAAAGAGTTTGTCGTAAAGGGTTACGCCGATGCAAACTTTGACACTAATCGAGATTATTCTGAGTAGTAAACTGGATTCGTATAGTAGAACAGTTATTTGGAATAGCTCCAAATAGAATGTGGTAGCTGCATCTAGGAGATGACATAGAGATTTGTAAAGCACACACGGATCTGAAAGGTTCAGACCCGTTGACTAAAACCTCTCTCACAAGCAACATGATCAAACCCAGAACTCTTTGGATGTTAGTCACATGGCGATGTGACCTATGAGTGTTAATCACATAGCGATGTGAACTAGATTATTGACTCTAGTGCAAGTGGGAGACTGTTGGAAATATGCCCTAGAGGCAATAATAAATTGATTATTATTATATTTCCTTGTTCATGATAATCGTTTATTATCCATGCTATAATTGTATTGATAGGAAACCCAGATACATGTGTGGATACATAGACAACACCATGTCCCTAGTGAGCCTCTAGTCGACTAGCTCGTTGATCAATAGATGGTTATGGTTTCCTAACCATGGACATTGGATGTCGTTGATAACGGGATCACATCATTAGGAGAATGATGTGATGGACAAGACCCAATCCTAAGCCTAGCACAAGATCATGTAGTTCGTATGCTAAAGCTTTTCTAATGTCAAGTATCATTTCCTTAGACCATGAGATTGTGCAACTCCCGGATACCGTAGGAGTGCTTTGGGTGTGCCAAACGTCACAACGTAACTGGGTGGCTATAAAGGTGCACTACAGGTATCTCCGAAAGTGTCTGTTGGGTTGGCACGAATCGAGACTGGGATTTGTCACTCCGTGTAAGCGGAGAGGTATCTCTAGGCCCACTCGGTAGGACATCATCATAATGTGCACAATGTGATCAAGGAGTTGATCACGGGATGATGTGTTACGGAACGAGTAAAGAGACTTGCCGGTAACGAGATTGAACAAGGTATCGGGATACCGACGATCGAATCTCGGGCAAGTATCGTACCGATAGACAAAGGGAATTGTATATGAGATTGATTAAGTCCTTGACATCGTGGTTCATCCGATGAGATCATCATGCAACATGTGGGAGCCAACATGGGTATCCAGATTCCGCTGTTGGTTATTGACCGGAGAACGTCTCGGTCATGTCTGCATGTCTCCCGAACCCGTAGGGTCTACACACTTAAGGTTCGATGACGCTAAGGTTGTAAAGGAAGCTTGTATGTGGTTACCCAATGTTGTTCAAAGTCCCGGATGAGATCCCGGACGTCACGAGGAGTTTCGGAATGGTCCAGAGGTAAAGATTTATATATAGGAAGTCCTGTTTCGGCCATCGGGACAAGTTTCGGGGTCATCGGTATTATACCGGGACCACCGGAAGGGTCCCGGGGGTCCACCGGGTGGGGCCACCTATCCCAGAGGGTCCCATGGGCTGAAGTAAGAAGGGATCCAGCCCAAAGTGGGCTGGGGAGCCACTTCCCCTAGGGCCCATGCACCTAGGGTGAAGGGGAAACCCTAAAGGAAGAGTCCCATCAAGGGAAGGCACCTCCTAGGTGCCTTGGGGGGGGGGGGAGGACTCCTTCCCTGGCCGCCGCCCCCTTGGAGATTGGATCTCCTAGGGGCTAGCGCACCCCCCCTTGGGATCCCTATATATAGTGGGGTAGGAGGGCCTCTCAAACATACCTTTTGCCTTTGGTGCAGCCCCTCCCTCTCTCCCAAGTTCTTCTCCTCTTCTGCGGTGCTTGGCGAAGCCCTGCAGGATTGCCACACTCCTCCATCACCACCACACCGTTGTGATGCTGCTGGATGGAGTCTTCCTCAACCTCTCCCTCTCTCCTTGCTGGATCAAGGCATGGGAGACGTCACCGGGCTGTACGTGTGTTGAACGCAGAGGTGCCGTGCGTTCGGCACTTGGTCATCGGTGATTTGAATCACGACGAGTACGACTCCATCAACCCCGTTCACTTGAACGCTTCCGCTCAGCGATCTACAAGGGTATGTAGATGCACTCTCCTTCCCCTCGTTGCTAGATGACTCCATAGATAGATCTTGGTGACACGTAGGAAAATTTTGAATTTCTGCTACGTTCCCCAACACTATGGTTTGGCAAGAAACCTAAGTTGTCGTTTCTTAAAAGTTTGAGGTTGCAATGCTTATGTGAAAAAATTTCAACTTGATAAGCTCAAACCAAAATTGGAGAAGTGCGTCTTCATAGGATACCCAAAAAGAAAAATGTTGGGTACACCATCTATCACAGATCCGAAGGCAAGCTATTCGTTGCTGGGAATGGATCCTTTCTAGAGAAGGAGTTTCTCTTGAAAGAAGTGAGTGGGAGGAAAGTAGAAAACTTGATAAGGTAATTGTACCTTCTCCCTTATTGGAAAGTAGTTCATCACAGAAATATGTTCTTGTGACTACTACACCAATTAGTGAGGAAGCTAATGATGATGATCATGTAACTTCAGATCAAGTTACTACCAAATCTCGTAGGTAAACCAGAGTGAATCCGCACCAGAGTGGTACGGTAATCCTGTTCTAGAAGTCATGTTACTAGACCATGATGAACTTGCGAACTATGAGGAAGCGATGATGAGCCCAGATTCCACGAAATGGTTTGAGGCCATGAAATCTGAGAGATGATCCACGTATGAGAACAAAGTATGGACTTTGATGGATTTGCCCGATGATCGGCAAGCCATAGAAAATAAATGGATCTTCAAGAGGAAGACGGGCGCTGATAGTAGTGTTACTATGTACAAAGCTAGACTTGTCGAAAAAGGTTTTTGACAAAGTTCAAGGTGTTGACTACGATGAAATTTTCTCACTCGTAGCGATGCTTAAGTCTGTCCAAATCATGTTAGCAATTGCCGCATTTTTATGAAATCTGGCAAATGGATAAACAAAACTACATTCCTTAACGGATTTAAAGAAGAGTTGTATATGATGCAACCAAAAGATTTTGTCAATCCTAAAGGTGCTAACAAAATATGCAAGCTCCAGCGATCCATCTATGGACTGGTGCAAGCATCTCGGAGTTGGAATATACGCTTTGATAAGTTGATCAAAGCATATAGTTTTATACAGACTTGCGGTGAAGCCTGCATTTACAAGAAAGTGAGTGGGAGCACTACAACATTTCTGATAAGTATATGTGTATGACATATTGTTGATCGGAAATAATGTAGAATTATTCTGCAAAGTATAAAGGAGTGTTTGAAAGGATTTTTTCAAAGAAAACCTCGGTGAACCTTCTTACATATTGAGCATCAAGATCTATAGAGATAGATCAAGACGCTTGATAAGTTTTTTTTTCAATGAGTACATACCTTGACAAGATTTTGAAGTAGTTCAAAACGGAACAGTCAAAGAAAGAGTTTCTTGCCTGTGTTACAAGGTGTAAGATTGAGTAAGACTCAAAACCCGACCACGGCAGAAGATAGAAAGAGAATGAAAGTCATTTCCTATGCCTCAGCCATAGGTTCTATAAAGTATGCCATGCTATGTACCAGACCTATTGTATACCCTACCCTGAGTTTGGCAAGGGAGTACAATAGTGATCTAGGAGTAGATCACTGGACATTGGTCAAAATTATCCTTAGTGGAATAAGGATATGTTTCTCGATTATGGAGGTGACAAAAGGTTCATCGTAAAGGGTTGCGTCGATGCAAGTTTTGACACTGATCCAGATGACTCTAAGTCTCAATCTAGATACATATTGAAAGTTGGAGCAATTAGCTAGAGTAGCTCCGTCTAGAGCATTGTAGATATAGAAAATTGCAAAATACTTACGGATCTGAATATGGCAGACCCGTTGACTAAACTTCTCTCACAGGCAAAACATGATCACACCTTAGTACTCTTTGGGTGTTAATCACATAGCAATGTGAACTAGATTACTGACTCTAGTAAACCCTTTGGGTGTTGGTCACATATCGATGTGAACTATGGGTGTTAACCACATAAAGATGTGAACTATTGATGTTAGATCACATGGTGATGTGAACTAGATTATTGACTCTAGTGCAAGTGGGAGACTGAAGGAAATATGCCCTAGAGGCAATAATAAAGTTATTATTTATTTCCCTATTTCATGATAAATGTTTATTATTCATGCTAGAATTGTATTAACCGGAAACATAATACATGTGTGAATACATAGACAAACAGAGTGTCACTAGTATGCCTCTACTTGACTAGCTCGTTAATCAAAGATGGTTATGTTTCCTAACCATAGACAAAGAGTTGTTATTTGACTAACGGGGTCACATCATTAGACAAATGATGTGATTGACATGACCCATTACATTAGCTTAGAACCTGATCGTTTAGTATGTTGCTATTGCTTTCTTCATGACTTATACATGTTCCTATGACTATGAGATTATGCACCTCCCGTTTGCCGGAGGAACACTTTGTGTGCTACCAAACTTCACAACGTAACTGGGTGATTATAAAGGAGCTCTACAGGTGTCTCCAAAGGTACATGTTGGGTTGGCGTATTTCGAGATTAGGATTTGTCACTCCGATTGTCGGAGAGGTATCTCTGGGCGCTCTCGGTAATGCACATCACATAAGCCTTGCAAGCATTGCAACTAATGAGTTAGTTGCAAGATGATGTATTACGAAACGAGTAAAGAGACTTGCCGGTAATGAGATTGAACTAGGTATTGAGATACCGACGATCGAATCTCGGGCAAGTAACATACCGATGACAAAGGGAACAACGTATGTTGTTATGCGGTCTGACCGATAAAGATCTTCGTACAATATGTGGGAGCCAATATGAGCATCCAGGTTCCGCTATTGGTTATTGACCGGAGACGTGTCTCGGTCATGTCTACATTGTTCTCGAACCCGTAGGGTCCGCACGCTTAAGGTTTCGATGACAGTTATATTATGAGTTTATGAGTTTTGATGTACCGAATGAGTTCGAAGTCCCGGATGAGATCGGGGACATGACGAGGAGTCTCGAAATGGTCGAGACGTAAAGATCGATATATTGGACGACTATATTCAGACATCGGAAAGGTTCCGAGTGATTCGGGTATTTTCGGAGGTACCGGGGAGTTACGGGAATACGAGGAAGAAGCAATGGGCCTTAGTGGGCCTTAGTGGAAAGGACCAGGAGGTGGCGCGCGCCCCTCCCAAGCCCAGTCCGAATTGGAAAAGGGGTTTGGGGTGCGGCCCCTCTCTCCCTTCCTTCCCCTCTTCCCCCCTTTCCCCCCTTCTCCTAGTTGGACTAGGAAAGGAGGAAACCTACTCCAACTAGGAGTAGGAATCCTACTCCCTGGCGCGCCCCTCCTAGGGCCAGCCTCCTTCCGCTTTCTCCTTTATATACGGGGGCAGGGGGAACCTCTAGACACACAAGTTGATCTTCGTGATCGTTCCTTAGCCGTGTGCGGTGCCCCCCTTCACCATATTCCACCTCGGTCATATTGTAGCGGTGCTTAGGCGAAGCCCTGCGACGGTTGAACATCAAGATCGTCACCACGCCGTCGTGCTGACGGAACTCCTCCCCGAAGCTTTGCTGGATCGGAGCCCGGGGAGCGTCATTGAGCTGAACGTGTGCCAAGAACTTGGAGGTGCTGGAGTAACGGTGCTTGGATCGGTTGGACCGGGAAGACGTACGACTACTTCCTCTACGTTGCGTCAACGCTTCCGCTTTGGTCTACGAGGGTACGTAGATCACACTCTCCCCTCTCGTTGCTATGCATCACCATGATCTTGCGTGTGCGTAGGAATTTTTTTGAAATTACTACGTTTCCTAACACCAACTGATCGTAGCGGGCCAGGTCGCTGATGCCTGCGGGAGCCAGCGCCATCACGCGACTCTGAGTGCTGACGCAGTCGGAGGTTCTGACTGGCCCGGACCTGCTGGCGGACTTCGTCTCGCGCCGAGTTCTTCCACTCCAAGGCCACCCTCACATGATATGCCAGATGAGCGGGGGCCGTGACCCGAGTCGGATGTGCACCAAGGACATGCCTCACGAATAGGTGGCCCACATGGTGAACTACCTCTCGAACAGCAGGCTCCCAGAGGACTGGCGATTCGGCAAGGAGCCGTATTCCCGCGCCAACCCCCCGCCCGAGGTGAGTCACCTCTCTTTCCTTTAGATTGTCTTCTTCTTGCCGAGTCTTGTTCTAATCAGTCTGCTTTTTGGTTAGAATCCCCTTCTTCACCCACCAGCCGGCACCTCGGGGCCGGCCCGTGAGTTTGCCGCCGACCGGGCGAAGAGCAACGTCGACGACCCCGATCTGGGGGCGGCGGCTCTGGAAGACGACGCCGAGGGAGGAGGAGGGACGACAGGCGACTTCAGGCCCTCGGCCACCTTCGCCGACTGGCCTGAAGACGACGATGAGGAAGGAGTCGCCCCTCGCCATCGGCCAGGAGCCAGCCGGCTGGGCACGGGCTCTTCTGCCGCGTCGGGCGCTCCAGGCGGTGGGAAGAAGCGCCGGGCTACGCCGACTTTGTTCGGCTGCCGGCCGAAGAAGCCCAAGGGCTCGGCTGTGGCGACCCGGCGGGACGAGGCGGCCGCGAAGGCCATCCGCTTCCATAAGGAAGTGAAGAAGCCGCCATTGGTCTCTGCGTAAGTATTTCTGTCTTCAAAGTTCGTTCTTTCTTCGTGCTTTGTCTGAGTCTCTGCTCGCCCCTCTTTCTTCAGGGCTCCCCTCTCTCTGGGGTGGGTCGCCGCCGCCTCTGTCATGGGGTCAGCGGAGACGCCCGCCACCACTCGGCGGATAGACCCCGCAGCCGACCTCCGGGAGGCGACGGAGCGGAATGCGCAGGAGAAGCGCAATGAAGAAGAAGCCCTCCGCCTGGAGAAGGCGGAGGCCGACAAGGAGGAGGCCTCCGCCAAGAAAAAACTAGCGGAGACCGAAGCCGCCGCCGTGGCGAAGCAGCAGGCTGAGGAAGCTACACGCCGCCAGGCGGCCTTGCTTGTTACCCCGCTGAACTCTGCGCCGCCGCCGCCGGAGTTCACGGGGCAGACTGGAGGAGCCGGCGGGGAGAACCTTGTCGAGGAGAGGGAAGGCGGCGAGCCCTCTACTCCTGGCACGAACGTTCCACCGCCGCCTCCGCCGCCGTCTAAAGGCGTGCGAGGCGAGCGGCCAGCGTACCCTCTGGTGCCGCCGACCGAAGACGAGGCCGTGGCGAGGCTACTCCTCCAGGTTGGTTCGCCAGAGCGCCGTCTTCAGGAGAAGGCAACTTCGGCACCCCGCCCCCTGGAAGCCGGCACCGCCAGCTTGGCGGCTCCAGACGGTGAGGCGACGAGCGCCGCACCCGTTGGGTGGGTGCGGGGAGGCGGCACAGGGCCGCTGAACCGGGCGCTCCTGGACGTCCAGGCGAAGCTCCGCGCTGAGGGCGACACCCTCCAGAGCTGCACCAAGGCATTCCTGGCGTCGCGGGCGGCCGTCCGGAATGTTTTTCTTGTTCCTCTCTGTGGGGGCGCGCCAGCGCACCCACTGGGTGTAGTCCCTGAGTTTCGGGTCGGCTACTGAGCAGGCGGCCCGGAACTCCAATTTGATGGACTTCTGGGTACTAACTTTGTCTGAAATGCTTGTTGCAGGACTACCACAACCTCCGCGTCACCACCTTCAACCGTAATGTTGAAGAGTTGGGCAAGCGGACCGCCGACTTGGCGGAGAGCCAGAGTAAGTCCTTCTCCTTTTTCTCTTCTCTGCGGGGGCGCGCTAGCGCACCCGCGGGCTGTAGTCCCCGAGATTCAGGCCGACTGCTGAGCAGTCGGGCCGGATCTCCCCGGTGACCTACTTTATTGACAAAACTGCTGTCTTTCTTTCTTTCCTTCAGGGGCCAACGCTGCTCTTCAACAGCAGCTGAGTGAAGCCAACTCCGCCCTGCTCACCAAAGGGGAGGAGTGCAGCAAACTCGCCGCGGAGCGCGATCTGCTGGCCACCTAGTTGGCAGAGCAGAAGGGGCTGCTCGCGAAGTCGCAGAGGGAGGCGAAGGAGACGGAGGACGCCCTCCTGGCCAAGTTCGCGAGCGAGCGCTCTTCCTGGTCTGACAGGGAGGCGTTGCTATCCTCCGGCTTCCACGAGATCGAAGACATCGTTGATGGTGAGTCTCTTTGTTTTCTTTCTTTGAACTGCCGACCTAGGTCGTGCTGACTCCTGGTTTTTGACTTGTTTTTTTGTTTCTTCGTGTCTTTTGCAGACTTCTTCCCTAGGCAGTCTCAGGCCGCTGTCCAAGCCATCGAGGCCGATTGTGCAAGTCAGAGGGCGGAGGGCGCAGAGATCGCCGCCGATGCCCCTCAAACTTTTGATGAGCACATCTTGAGTATCGAGGCTCGCCTTCGGCCGGCTCACCGGATGCTGCACCGGCTTCAGCGCGTCGGCGCCCAGGCTCCGCGCACCCCCAGCCTGACGGCCAACTGGTTGGAGGTCGCGGCTGGTCGCCTCGAGGCTTGGAAGGGCTCTTCGGCTCGGGCTGGAGCGCGCCGGGCCTTAGAGTTTGTCAAGGCGTGGTACCCGGGTCTGGATCTAGACCGGTTGGCCACGCTTCGGTCGGAGGCCCAGCCGGAGCTGGCGGCTGCAGAAGATGCCCTCGTAAAGCATGCTGCGGCGATCGCCGAGTACACCGATATGAGCATCTTCGTCCCCGAGCAGTCTGAAGATGGCGAGGAGGTCCCGCCGGAGTGGTTTGGGCTGAACCCAGACTACGACAAAGACTCGGCGGAGGTGATTGGCTCCAGCGTCGAGGAGGAGGACGAGGCGGAGGATGAGGGCGAGGCGGAGGCACCAGAAGACGGAGCAGACGGCCAGCCTCAGCCCGACCGCACCTCCAGCAACGAGCCGCGTGCGACCGATCCGACTGCTGTCGGAGGCGATCAAGCCAAGACTAGCCGGCCGACCGCCTCGATGACTGACGCTGGCACCTCCTCCGACCCCCTGACTCCGTCTGCCGCCTCCTAAACTATCACTGTGCCTTTTGTTTTATCTGCTTCAGTAGTCTTTTGAAGAACTTGTTAATTCGCACAATTCCACACGCGGGCTGTATTTTGAACCTCTGCTTGGCAATTGGGCCAAGGGCCTATGTTATGTATGTAAGTGCATCTAGTGCCACCCCTAGTTGGTTTTGGAGTATTGACGACAAACCTAGTTGAGGGACTAATGTGTTTGTGAGAATTGCAGGATAACACAGGTAGAAGTCCCTCATTAATTCGGTTTTACTACCAGAGATGACCCCTAAAAATGTATGAAGACATTGAAGTCAAAGGTAGTATATGAAGATATTCACACTGAAGACTATGACAAGAGAAGAAACGATATAAAGCCTATGGAGCTCGAAGACTTAGATCTTTCGTAGTTCTTTTTCTTTTGTGTTGAGTCATAGGAACCACCGTACTGTTAAGTGGGGTCCAAGAGAACCAGTCAGAATGAAGACTATGAGAGTGAATCTTGTCTTCGAGTGAAGACTATGAGAGTGAATCTTGTCCAGAGTCGGACAAGTCAGCTTTGCTTGTAGCCCAAGTAAAGTTGCCGTGTGAGTTTGAAATTTGACCGTTGGGACACGTGTCAGTTCCTTAGTGACCCAGGGTCATTTCAGACAAATCAGGTCGGGTTGCCAAGTGGCTATAAATAGCCCACCCCCTACAACCATAAACGGTTGGCTGCTCAGATTGAAAGTACGGCTTTTGTCGTTTGAGAGCAACCCACCTCGAAGCCTTTGAGAGAGAATTCCTCGCGAGGATAAAGCCCTAACCACCAGAGCCAGAGAGAATTGGGCATCACTTAAGTCTTGTTGTCTGCGTGATCTGAAGACTTATTACACTTGAGGACTGTGCATCCTCCAGCCGGTTAGGCATCGCGTTCTGAGCATCCAAGAGACATTGTGGATTGCCGGTGAACGAAGTCTGTGAAGGTTTGGGAGTCTACCTTGAAGACTTACCAGAGTGATTGGGCGAGGTCTATGTGACCTTAGCTCAAGGAGAATATAGTGAGGACTGGGTGTCCTGATCTGCGTGTTCAGGACTGGGCGTCCGGGACTGTGTGTCCTAAGGTTTAGATACCTAGCCGCTCCAACCAGACGTACAGTTGTCACAGCAACTGGAACTGGTCCAACAAATCATTGTCTTCAACGAGTCACTGGTTTCATCTTCACTTCCCTTTACTTACTGTTACTCCTTGTGAAGTCATTGTATGATTGCACTATCATTTGTCTTCACTGAGTGACTGCGTGTTATGTTTGGCTTCACAATATCTTCCTACCTGATCCTTACTACCTAGCTACTATTAGTCTTTGTGCTTTCACTTCATTGAATACTTGACTATGGTTTGCCTAGTGTAGTCTACCTTCCGCTGCATGGTAATAGGTTTAATTTCATCGTTTGTCTTCAAAACTTTTATGGTCTGAAGACTTTCATAAAAATCGCCTATTCACCCCCCCTCTAGTCGATATAACGCACTTTCAATTGGTATCAGAGCAAGGTGCTCCCTTGTTCTGTGTGATTCGGTTTAACCAACTGGAGTTTTAGCTATGTCGACTGCAGGGATAATTAAAGTCTCCGCTGCGTGCCCCGTCTTCGATGGAACTGAATATCCCTACTGGAAGAATAAGATGCGCATGCATCTTGAAGCCATTGACGTCGACCTATGGTATGTCGTCGAGAACGGCGTTCCCAAGGCTGGAGAAGGTGTCACTGCTGCTGATGTCAAGAAATTCGTTCAACTGGACTCTACTGCCAAGAATATCATCTGTGGTCATCTGACCAAAGGACAGTATGGCCGTGTGAGTGCTTTGAAGACATCCAAGCTGGTTTGGGACTGTCTCTCCAAGGTCAATGAAGGCATATCAACCCAGAGAGATCAGAGAATTAGTGTCCTTCACAACCTCTTCAACTGCTTCAAGCGAAATGACATTGAGAATGTCCAGCACACATTTGACCGACTCACTGACATCACAAATGAGCTTCAAGCCCTCGGCGCCACTGAGATTACCAAACATGAAGTCGTCAAGACGCTGCAGAGATCACTTGATAGTTCGTTTGACATCCTGGCCCTGATGATTCAAGAACGTCCTGATTTCAAGACACTCGATCCGTCTGACGTACTTGAGAGGCTCAACACACATGAGTTTCAGCTTTCGGAGAAAAGAGATATCTACGGTCCAAACTATGGGCGAACTCATGCCTTGAAGGCAAAAGCTGTCTCCTCATCTGAAGAAGAATCTGACAGCAGTTCTGATGATCCTGAAGACATTGGAAGGGAACTTGCTATGCTTGTCAAGAAGTTCCAAAAATTCACCAAGAAGAAAGGCTTCAGAAAGTCTTCCCGATCAAGTTCAAGGAATGATGAAGCTCCTACTCATGACTACAAGAAGAAAACATGTCACAAGTGCAAGAAACTTGGCCACTTCATCTCTGAGTGTCCACAGTGGGACAATGAGAACAAAAATAAGAAGAAGAGCAAGGAATATGACTCTGACGACAAGAAGAAGAAGAAGAAGAAGAAATACTCAAAGTCTTCTTCCAAGTCTTCCTCAAAGTCTTCATCACACAAGAAGAGCTCATCTGGTAAGGCACGTGCATTTGTTGGCAAGGAAATGGATTCAGAGGAGGAGTCTGCTTCTGAGGAGGCGGAGGTGGAGTCTGAGGAGGAATCCAACTCAGGCGTCGCAAGTCTGGCTACAACATATGTTGCCAAGTCCATCTTTAACACTGAAGACAATGACTTCATCACCGACACCGATGCAAATGACAAGGACTACTCCGCTTCTACCTACTGCTTCATGGCACATGGTGCCAAGGTAAACACACTCACCACTCACTATCAAACATCTAGTGACGATGACTCTGATTGTGGTTCAAAACCTAGCTACAAAACACTTGCTAAAATTGCAACTGAACAACATAAAGCCATGGAACATATTCAAAAACTGTTAGACAGAAGCGATGATCTGTTAGGTGCTGAAATGACTCAATCTGAATCCTTAATTGAAGACATAAAAAATCTTCACGTTAAGTATCAAGAACTTGAAAGTCGTCATGAAACTCTCTCAACAACTCATGAAAAGCTTTCCTATGATTATCTTCAAAGGATGCAAGATCTTGAGAAATTGAGAGCGGTTCATGAAGATCTTCAAACGGAAAACGAGTCACTTCACGCCAAACAGATCAGTCCCGCTCAGGAAGGATTTGAACCACCATGTCTTAAATGCATTGAGCGTGACAATGCTACTTCTGTTGCTGAATGTTCTACTGCTACTGTTGTTGCAATATCTTCAACTGTTTATGTGGTAACTAACCCCTCTGCTGAGGATACCACCGCTATTGCTAATGAGAATGCTAGGTTGAAGACATTGCTTGAAACAGGGATGTACAAAAGTCTTAAAGGGCATCAGACACTATGTGATGTCCTGAAAAAATAGATTCTGAACCGAAACCCTAGGAAAGAGGGTGTAGGGTTCATAAGGAAAATGAATGCAGATGACTCTTATTGGAAACCTGAGCAGTACCCCAAAACCATGTGCGTTGCTGCAAAGGAACCTTCAACAGATCCATCCAATCTATCTGGCTTCACTTGTGCTAACCCCATTATCATTGATGAATCCTTTGATGCAAACTATATACTGTTTAAGAATCAGAATGGTGAAGTGTTTGCCAGGTACATTGGTACTAACTGCAGGAATGGACCGCCTATGAAGAAGATCTGGGTTCCGAAAAGGTGTCTGGAGAGTCTTCCTGTGAATGTCATCATGACACCTCACGTGAAGAAGACAAACCTCAGATCAAAGGCTTCATACGGTCCAAAGGCTTCATACAGACAGAGGACTCACCTGAGTCGCACTAACGCAAATGTTTTGCAGGGAAACCATACTCAGGCATATGAATATGAGAGCGGTTCATCAAACCGCCACGTTCATAAGACCAAGAACTATTCTGCTTATTCTTATGAGTACTATTGTCCTCCTGCAAGACTGTTTGCTAAGGCTCCAAAGCCAAAATTCTCATATGTTGCACTTAGACTTATTGCTTCTAAGCCACCCTTGAAGATGTGGGTGGCTAAGAAAGCTTAACTCTCTTTTGCAGGGAAAGGTCTCCAACAGAAAATCAAAATCGTCTAACGCTATTGCTGGGGACCTTAAACATCTTGTAGGGCGAAGATCAAATGCCCAAATGGTCTTACTATGTACTTCGTACCTGAATCGCTTGCTACTCTTCCTATTAGTCCTAACCTGGATCTAAGCTTTCATAACCCACTGGTTCGTCAAATGTTTTTGCTGCACAATGCTCTTGGTGAAGCCTATCCCCCTAACTACACTGTAGGGTACGACACCAGCGTCTTCAGAATGGATTATTGACAGTGGGTGTACAAATCACATGACTGGCAAAAGAAGTCTTCTTATGGACTCAACCTTACGTCCATCCGGCAAGAGCCACATCACATTTGCTGACACTGGTAAAAGTAAGGTATTGGGTCTAGGTAGAGTTGCAATCTCAAGGGATCAACACATGGATAAAGTCATGCTTGCTGAATCTCTTGGCTTCAACTTAATGTCTGTCTTAATGCTTTGCGATTTGAACATGATCATAATGTTTGGAAAATATCGTTGCCTTGTACTAATGGAATCTGACAAGTCTATAGTGTTTGAAGGGTATCGAAAAGATGATTTGTAGGTGGTAGATTTCTCAGCAGGGCCACAGCTTGCAGTATGTCTTCTAGCAAAGGCTTCAGAATGCTGGCTCTGGCATCGGAGGCTTGGACATGCTGGCATGAGGAACTTCCACACCCTTGCGAAGAAGAAGCATGTCATAGGCATTGAGGGCGTCAAGTTCAAGAAAGACCACTTATGCGGTGCCTGTGAAGCAGGGAAGATGATGAGGGCCAAACATCCCTCGAAGACAATCATGACTACTACTCGACCTTTCGAACTGCTTCACATGGATCTTTTCGGTCCCACTCATACTCAACTCTAACTACTACTGCTTGCCTCTATGGCTTCGTTATTGTTGATGATTATTCTAGATATACTTGGGTGCACATAATCCTTTACAAGACTGAAGTGCAGGATGTCTTCAGACGCTTCGCAAATCGAGCTATGAACAATTTTGGCGCCAAGATAAAGCACATCAGAAGTGACAATGGCACTGAATTCAAGAACACTGGCCTTGATACATATCTTGATACCTTGGGGATCACACATGAATTCTCAGCCCCGTACACGCCACAGCAGAATGGCGTCGTCGAACGCAAGAACAGAACACTAATTGAGATGGCCAGAACGATGCTAGATGAATACAAGACCCCAAGAAAATTCTGGCCCGAAGCCATTGATACTGCATGCCATACAATCAATCGTGTTTATCCTCACAAGCTACTAAACAAGACATCTGATGAGCTCCTTACTGGAAAAAAGCCAAATGTCAGTTACTTCAGAGGATTTGGCGCAAGGTGATGGATCAAGGACCCACATCACACCTCAAAATTTGCACCAAAAGCACATGAGGGTTTTATGCTTGGATATGGAAAGGATTCGCACTCCTAAAGAGTCTTCAATCTCTTTCATTACAAAGTGGTTGAAACAGTGGATGTGTGGTTTGATGAGACCAACGGTTCACAAAGAGAGCAGCTGCCAAATGTGCTAGATGAAGTTTCATCCAGTGAATCAATCAAGCTAATGGGAACTGGAGAAATTATACCTTCTGAAGCTCATCCTGAAGAAGAACTTATCATTTGAGCACCTGATCAACATGAAGACAATGCTCAGCCTGAAGACATTCCTTCCAACAACGACAATGAACAGCAAGAGCAAAGTTTTCGCCCTGTACATCCTCGCATTGCCAATGAAGTGCAGATTGAAAGAATAATTGATAGCATCAATGCACCTGGTCCACTCACTCGTTCAAGGCCAACTCAGCTAGCAAATTTCTATGGGCACTTCGCATTCATCTCAATATCAGAACCCAAGAAAGTTGAAGAAGCCTTCATGGAACCTGAATGGATTCAAGCTATGCAAGAAGAGCTTCAACAGTTTGAGCTGAATAATGTATGGGAACTGGTTAAGCGTCCTGATCCACGGAAGCACAATATAATAGGCACCAAATGGATATACCACAACAAGCAAGATGAGCATGGTCAAGTTGTCAGAAACAAAGCTCGTCTCGTTGCTCAAGGATTTACTCAAGTGGAAGGCATTGACTTCGATGAAACATTTGCTCCTGTGGCTAGACTTGAAGCCATACGCATACTGCTGGCCTATGCAAATCATCATAACATACTTCTATATCAAATGGATGTGAAGAGTGCCTTTATCAATGGAAAGATTGAAGAAGAAGTGTATGTTGCACAACCGCCTGGCTTTGAAAATCCAAAACATCCTGACATGGTATACAAGCTCAACAAGGCACTGTATGGCCTCAAACAAGCCCCTCGGGCCTGGTATGACACACTCAAATACTTCCTGAAGAGCAAAGGCTTCATACCTGGTTCCCTAGATCCCACTCTTTTCACGAAGACTTATGATGGTGAACTGTTTGTGTGCCAAATATATGTGGATGACATTATCTTCGGCTGCACCAATCAAAAGTACAGTGAAGAGTTTGGATATATGATGCAAGAGCAATATCAGATGTCCATGAGGGGGAGCTGAAGTTCTTCCTTGGTCTTCAAATACGACAACAACGCAATGGCATCTTCATATCTCAAGAGAAGTATCTCAAAGATTGCCTGAAGAAGTTCGGTATGCAAGACTGCAAAGGCTTCACAACACCAATGCCAACCAAACATCATCTGGGTCCTGACGACAATGATAAAGAGTTCGATCAAAAGGTATATCGCTCCATGATTGGTTCTTTACTTTATCTATGTGCATCTAGGACAGATATTATGCTTAGTGTTTTCATGTGTGCTTGATTTCAAGTGGCACCAAAGGAGTCACATCACTTATCTGTGAAGCGAATTCTTCGATATTTGGCTCACACCCCAACTCTAGGATTATGGTATCCAAAGGGCTCAGAGTTTGATCTGGTTGGATTCTCGGATGCTGATTATGCTGGTGACAAAGTTGATCGCAAGTATACATCAGGCACATGTCACTTTCTGGGACGATCACTTGTATGTTGGTCTTCAAAGAAGCAGAACTGTGTATCTCTCTCCACTGCTGAATCTGAATACATTGCCGCTGGATCTTGCTGCACTTAGCTTCTGTGGATGAAGCAAACACTCAAGGACTATGGCATTCATCTGAAGCATGTGCCACTTTACTGCGACAACGAAAGCGCCATTGTCGGTGTCAAAACTGGCGGATCTCAGGTAGGGGGTCCCGAACTGTGCGTCTAGGCGGATGGTAACAGGAGATGAGGGACACGATGTTTTTACCCAGGTTCGGGCCCTCTCGATGGAGGTAAAACCCTACGTCCTGCTTGATTAATATTGATGATATGGGTAGTACAAGAGTAGATCTACCACGAGATCAAGGAGGCTAAACCCTAGAAGCTAGCCTATGGTATGGTTGTTGTAATGTATGTTATCCTACGGACTAAAGCACTCCAGTTTATATAGACACCGGAGAGGGCTAGGGTTACACAGAGTCGGTTACAATGGTAGGAGTTCTACATATCCGTATTGCCAAGCTTGCCTTCCACGCCAAGGAAAGTCCGATCCGGACACGGGACGGAGTCTTCAATCTTGTATCTTCGTAGTCTTGGAGTCCGGCGGATATTGATAGTCCGGCTGTCCGGACACCCCCTAGTCCAGGACTCCCTCAGTAGCCCCTGAACCAGTCTTCAATGACGATAAGTCCGGCGTGCATAATGTTCGGCATTGCAAGGCGGGTTCCTCCCTTGAATAATCCAGAGAAGATCATGAACACCAGGATAGTGTCCGGCTCTGCAAAATAAATTCCACATTCCACCGTAGAGAGAATAAAATGTACACTTAGTTCAATCTGCTGACGTATTATGCGGCGTGACATCACACCGCCACCAGGCCTTTGTTTGAATTACTATACCACCTCAGCATGTTTAGCAAAGCGGTTTCCTTGGCACGTCTTGTCGAAGCAGAGATCGTGTTCCCCTTATTCCGGGATTCTCATCAATACGTGCGTGGGTAACCCAACCGCGCCATTGATAGTGGCGCTTGGGAGATAAGCGAGTTTTACCAGGCTGGTGGGGGACGCATAGTTTTGTCCGCCTATATATAAGGGATAAGGATTCACCTTCTCACCTACGCCTTCTTCCTCCTTTGCTTATCCATCCCCGCAAACTCAAGCTCCAACGCCCGAGCTCGCGCATCTCGCCTCGACCTTCTTCGAATATGTCCGGAGCGGGAGGTAAATTGTTAGCCTCCACCGTCAAGGAGGAGGACATCACCAAGCTGCGCAGCTCATCCCTACCCCCGGACCTCATGAGAGGGTCGTCTTCCTCCCCCACTTCCTCCGCGGACTGGGCTTTCCGCTCCATCCATTTGTCCGGGGGCTCATGTTTTACTATGACCTGGATTTCCACGATCCGGCGCCGAACTTTATCCTCAACATCTTGGCGTTTATCGTCGTGTGCGAGGCCTTCCTCTGCATCCGGCCCCACTTCGGCCTGTGGCTCAAGACCTTCAACGTCAAGCCGAAGGTTGTGAAGGGTACGCAAGCGGAATGCGGAGGCGCCATGTTGGGCAAATTGCCCAACGTCCCTTGGCTAGAAGGGACCTTCGTGGACTCCGTCAAGGGGTGGCAATCGGGGTGGTTCTACATCACCGAGCCGCGCAAATCCACATGGGCGGCGGCCCCCGAGTTTAGATCTGGCATCCCCACGCATCTCACCTCCTGGAAAGAGAAGGGCTTGCAGTGGGGGAATCCGGTGGAGGTGACGGGACTCCGAGCATGTATCAAGAATATGGTGAGCAATAGGCTCAGGCTCGTCGACGTGGTCCAAGTCATGCTCATCTGACGGATCCTCCCATGCCAAGAACGGGCATTTAATTTGTGGGAGTTCAATCCAGAACAGCACCAGGCGCTAAGCGGGCTCTTCGATACAACATACGAAGGCGCCTGGAGGGTGCTGTTCAAGGGCGCCGAAGCCCCCGCATCCGCGACCGAAGACCGCGGATTCAGCTCGCAGCATCCAACTGACGAGGTAAGTGATTCAACCCCATTACGGGACACTTGTGATAATTAGATTGACTCTAGTGAGGTTTCATTCTGCCTCTTCCTTTGACAGGAATGGATGGAGAAGGCCAAGCTGCTCATCAGCCCAGCTCCCATGCCAGAAGACCCAGCGGACGCCCTCTTAACAGGGCTGCTGGTTCCGGCACCGCACGTGGTGCCGGAGAAGAAGGCCAAGAAGGTGGCCGCGGGGACTCGAAAGAGTTCCCGCAATCAGGCGTCTGACGACGACGAGGACTCCTCCCCCGAAGACGAGGAGGAGTACTGTCTCCCGGAGGAGGGAAAGAAGAAAAGGAAGGCTTCCCCCATCGGGGAGGCCGAAGGGTCCAAGAGGGGGAGAACTATCCCCCCGGACAATTTCGCCAACATCAGTGTTGGTGAGGATGAGTGGCCTCCAAGGGCCAGGCGTCCGGCAAGATCGTAAGTATCCGGATCCTTGATGTGTAATTTTTTTATGTCGCGTAGTATCCTTCTAACGCCGCATTCTGTCCGTAGTCCGGCCAATGATGATCTCCCCGACTCATCGAGCGGGTCATTGGCCGCGTCGGATGTAAATTCCATCCCGACTGCCTCCACCCCACGCGCCGACGAGGACGTCGAGGTGGGATCCCAGAGAGGGACCCATCAGGAGGAGGCTCCGGAGGCGCCGTCAGGCAGCCTCCCGGACTTCGTGCCGGACTCTACATCGGAACCCGCAGTAGTTCCAGAGTCCGGCAAGCGGCCCCTTCGAAAGAAGGGCAGGACCGTGACGCCGGCGGCCTCCGTCCAACCGGAGGCGCCGGATAACCTACTGGAGGCGCTTAAAGGCGCTTCCATCGAGGAAGAACACCGCACTATCATGAGTGCGGTGATTGAGAAGGTTCAGCTCGCTAAGAGCGGGCTGACCGAAGCCTGCAGCAGCCTTTTAACAGGCTTTAGGTAAGTAGTTAAAATAATGTAATGTAATACCGCATAGACAGTAGCCCCTGATGCTTAGTTCGGTGTTCGGAAAGAAAAGCCGGACTAAGGATCTTTAACAAGATATACGCAGGGTTGCCTAAAATATGTCAATATGGGTTTGTAGGCTGCACTGCTGACCTCTGCCGCACTAACGGTGGAGGTTGACGTGCTAAAGAAGGATCTCGAGCGGTCCGAGCAAGAGCTCGGCCATGCAAAGAAGCAGCTCGAGGAAAAAGAAGGTGAGTAACACCTCTTTGAATAAGTACCTTATAGAAAAGGATTTTGGTTGCAAATAAAATTAACAAGGATAATATGTGTATTGCAGGGGCCACTAACGAGGTGGCAACCCTGAAGGATGCTGTGTCCGCAGCCGAACGCAGTGCGGCCGCGGAACGGGCTGAGCGAGAAAAGCAAGAGGCATGGGTGGCGGAAGTTCGGCAAGAGCTCCAGGTTCTCATGGAAAAACATGAGAGTTTGGAGCGTGACTCCAAGACTCGAGAGTCCGAGCTTGCCTCGGCTCTCGAAAGTGCCAAGTCCGCCAAGGCCGAGGCCCATAAGGCCCTTCAGGAGGTTGAGGACATAAAGAAGATAGCGGCGGGTAAGGCGTTTTTCATGCAAAGCAGGCTTGTTAATGTGAACTACCTGACACTTACCCGAATTCGGAGCTCTCCAGGGGCATTTGCAGATCTGCCACGTAGTGCGTCTGATGCCGCCGCATTCTATCATGGCGAGGAGGGGAGCTCGACGGAGAAGGTCTTCTGGTCTCAGTATACTGAGGCCGGCCATCCGGTGCCCCCAAGCGACCAGCTGAAGCAGCTGGTCGAACTCCACAAGGTAGCTGAGGAGGCCATGAAGGGCCTCATAGTCCGGCTGTGGCCTGGACAGGCCATGCCTGGTAGCTACTTTGGCCTCGTGCGGCGGCTGGTGGATGCATGCCCCAGGCTGGATGTAGTCAAGCGCTCTGCCTGTATCGAAGGCGCTCGTCGGGCCCTTGCCCGCATAAAGGTGCAATGGGGAAAACTGGATGCGGAGAAGCTTCTCACGAACCCACCGCCACCGGGGAAGGAGTATCGCACGCCGGAGAAGTATTATAAAATTGTCCTGAAGGGAGCCTGCAATATTGCAGATGAGTGCCCCCGAAATGTAATCTTTGAGTGAACTCGCTGTTTATTTATCCTGTGCACTGAAAACTTCGTTCATATGCGCCATGAGCAACGCTTGTTTAATTTAAAATATTACCTTCTGTGTGGCCGTTTATAAATCTGAGAGATGGCAAGTCGTTGGCTTCAGCCCCCAAGCCACAAGTGCTGGGGTGTTCGGGATAAACTTGAGCACTCTTGTTCCCATTTTTGGGTCCATCTAGGGAGGCGCTCAACACGACGAACAAGGCAACCGGACTTATAATGCTTGAACACTCTCACTTAGCCATAGAATTCTATAATTTTAAATTTCGGCGAAGCCCCTGGTATTCGGAAGACCGAATCCAGGGCTCTATCCACGCCTTCATCGGACATTATCCGGAACTTCGCTCGAAGCGGCGTGAGTCTTTAAGGACCTGAAAAACCCTCTCGAACAGCGACCAGTCTCTCGCCTTATCATGCTAGTCAGTTTTAGCTTTCTCCAGTGAGGCGTTAACCCGGCTCAACCGGGGCGCAATCGCAGTGGTTCTCCCAGTGCCACCTTAGCCGACAGAACGGAACGTAAGGCACCAAAACGTGGGAGCCGGGCAAACCAAACTATTGACCCAAGACATGATTCAGAGCTGATTCATATAATGCTATAAGTTCGGGGTGCCGCACTTGTGAAAGTGTTCGGACTTTATCACACCATAAAGTGGGGGACATAAGCCCCTGGTGTATTATGCCGTACCAAAATATACGGGTGCCAGATGTCATATAATGAGCATATATATATAAAATGTAATGCAATTGCGATCATAAAGGTGCTGCATTATTAATGAAAGAAAAGTCTGCTAGTAGAGCGGACTGATACAAATAGTGCGGTAAGCAAGGGATTTGGACTAAATAAACATGTCCCCCTCCAGGGATGAGCTGCGGATTTGGTGTATATAATCAAATTTAATGCTCGTAATTGAGACCACCTGAGTGTTCGACGCAGCCTTCTTTAGTCCCTGACTGTTGCATCATGAATTCGGCAGGTTCACCGCCGGACAGGGCTTCCGGTTAACAGAGTCCTGTGTACAAAAAATAAGAAAAATAATAAAAAAAGAGGGGCATATTTGCGAGCCCCCGGTGTGGTCGAACCGCACTCTGGGTCCGTTGTGATCGTGCCCCCTCCCCTGTGCCCATGGTATCTCCAAAGTGTAATGATGTACGCGGAGTGTTATTCTTGCGATCATACGCGGGCGAGGGTTGGGGCCCCATTGCTACGCGTGCTCTGATCGCGCCAAGTGGTCTTGGTTGACATTGCTCCGGGCGCGCTTTGCTGTATCCGGCCGTTTAACGGCCGGACTTGAGATTTGCCTTAGAAGGATGCTCTGTACTTCTGCCGCAAGAGCCGCTGTATGTTCCTCCGTTCGGAGGGAGCGTTCCGTATTCCCATTGACCGTGATGACTCCACGAGGGCCTGGCATCTTGAGCTTTACGTATGCATAGTGCGGCACCGCGTTGAATTTGCCAAACGCGGTTCGCCCGAGCAGGGCGTGATAGCCGCTGCGAAACGGGACTATATCGAAGATTAACTCTTCGCTCCGGAAATTATCCGGGGATCCGAAGACCACTTCCAGTGTGACTGAGCCTGTGCAGTTGGCTTCCATGCCTGGTATGACACCTTTGAAGGTTGTCTTTGTAGGTTTAATCCTTGATGGGTCTATGCCCATTTTGCGCATTGTATCCTGATAAAGCAGGTTCAGGCTACTACTGCCGTCCATCAGGACTCTCGTGAGGTGGAACCCATCGACGATTGGGTCTAAGACCAATGCGGCGAATCTGCCATGGCGTATGCTGGTCGGATGGTCTCTTCGATCAAAAGTGATCGGACAAGAGGACCATGGGTTGAACTTTGGGGCGACTGGCTCCATCGCATAGACGTCCCTTAGTGCGCGTTTCCTCTCCCTCTTGGGTATGTGGGTCGCGTATATCATACTCAACGTCCATACTTGTGGGGGAAAACCCTTCTGTCCTTTGTTGTTCGGCGGCCGGGTCTCTTCCTCTTCGTCGCTATTTAGCCCCTTGTCATTGTTTTTGGCAATTAACTTGCCGGCCTGCTTGAACACCCAGCAATCTCTATTGGTGTGGTTAGCTGGCTTTTCAGAGGTGCCATGTATCTGGCATGAGCGGTCGAGTATTCGGTCCAGATTGGACGGACCCAGAGTGGTTCTTTTAAATGGCTTCTTCCGTTGACCGGGTTTAGAGCCTCGGAATCCGACATTGACCGCCGTATCCTCCTTATCGTCGCCGTTAATTCGGCGCTTGTTTTTGTTTCGACGTGACCTGCCATTGTTGTCCTTAGTATCCGGACTGCCAGAATATTTACGGAGATTGTTGCTGCGGGCTAGCCAACTGTCCTCTCCCGCACAAAAGCGGGTCATTAGCGATGTGAGGGCTGCCATGGATTTCGGCTTTTCCTGCCCCAGGTGCCGGGCTAGCCATTCATCCCGGGTGTTATGTTTGAAGGCTGCAAGGGCCTCTGCGTCCGGACAATCGACGATTTGATTTTTCTTTGTCAAGAACCGTGTCCAGAATTGTCTGGCCGATTCGTCTGGCTGTTGAATGATGTGGCTTAGGTCATCGGCGTCTGGTGGTCGCACATATGTGCCTTGGAAGTTATCAAGGAATGCGGCCTCCAGGTCTTCCCAACACCCAATTGACTCTGCGGGCAAGCTGTTAAGCCAATGCCGAGCTGGTCCTTTAAGCTTGAGTGGGAGGTACTTTATGGCGTGGAGATCGTCGCCGCGGGCCATATGGATGTGGAGAATATAGTATTCGATCTACACCGCGGGGTCTGTTGTGCCATCGTAAGATTCGATGTTTACGGGTTTAAACCCTTCGGGGATCTGATGATCCATTACTTCGTTAGTGAAGCATAATAGGTGTGCGGCACCCCTGTATTGAGCGATATCGCGACGTAGCTCGAGAGAGCGCTGTCTGCTGTGTTCGGCCCGGCCGGGGTTATTGTATCCGGCACGACGGTATTCGTCGTGGGTCGTAGGGCGCCCACGTGATCCATAGATGGATCTGGATTGCCTTGCTTTGTCCTCCAATATGTCTCGCAAGTCCGGCGCGTTCCCTCTTGGCTTCGTACTTTTTGAGCGATGCCGGGGTATAGTCTTGGCTGGGGGCCTGGATGCCTCTCTGTCACGACCACGGGGTGGTCGGTCAGCCATATCGTGCGCTGGTGATGGAGGTACGTGTGCTTCCTCCTTTAATCGGGGGAGCAACTTGCGTTTTGGGTAACTTTTGGAGGGACGTTCGAGTTTATACTCTTCGGCCGCGAGGACCTCGGTCCATCGATCGGCCAGCAGGTCCTGATCAGCTTGAAGCTGCTGCTGCTTTTTCTTTAGGCTGTTTGCTGTGGCGATAAGCCTGCGCTTGAAGCGCTCTTGCTCGACGGGATCCTCGGGTACGACAAATTCGTCATCGTTGAGGCTTGCTTCGTCTTCGGAGGGAGGCATATAATTACGATCCTCAACCTCTTCGTCTGCCGCCCCCTCATGAGGGCTTGCTTCTGCATCCTCCTGCGCTGAGTCTTGCTGGAGGGGATTGTCTTCGGCACTCTCTGGGGTATTATTATCTCCTGTGCCGGAATCTCCGTTTTTGCTGTGGCGAGATTTAGAGCAGCGCTGCTGACGCCGGCGCTTGGGCTGTTTCTTTAAGAGATCTGCCTCCGCTGTTCCTTCGCCGTCCCCATCTTTTGGGGTATCCACCATGTATACGTCATATGACGAGGTGGCCTTCCAGTGCCCTATGGGCGCTGGTTCCTGTTCGTCTCCGGCATCGTCGTCCATAGCGTCGATGTCGTCGGAGTCGTAGTCTAGCATGTCGGTTAGATCGTCGACAGTGGCTACAAAGTGGGTGGTGGGTGGGCTCTGAATTTCTTCGTCGTCTGTATCCCAACCATCCTGGCCATACTCCGGCCAGGACTCTCTTGATAACGAGAGATGCTTTAGTGAATTCAAGATATCGCCGAAAGGCAAGCATTGGAAGATGTCCGCGGCGGTGAATTCCATAACCGGCGCCCAATCCGGATCGATTGGTAGGGGCGCGGGAGGTTCGGAGTCCGGCGAGGAGTCCGGTGCCTCGGAATCACGAGTTTCGCAGGGGACAAGATTAGTGTTCGGCTCCATCGCCGTGGATGTTGAAGCCCCCAGGGCGGCGCCTATCCACCGACCCTCGATCTGGGCGATCGGCTCCGGGCTAACGGCCGAAGCGGATCCGTGTGCGGCCACCAAGGCACTGTTCGGTGGCAGAGCTAAATCATGCCCGTCGTCACAGTGCGGCGCGCTTGGCTGTGGCTTGAGTCCGTCGAAGATCAAGTCTCCGCAGACGTCGGCCGTGAAGTTTAAGCTTCCAAATCTGACCTGACGGCCAGGGGCGTAGCTTTCGATCTGCTCCAGATGGCCAAGTGAATTGGCCCGCAGGGCGAAGCCGCCGAATACGAAGATCTGTCCGGGGAGAAAAGTCTCACCCTGGACAGCGTTGCAGGTTGAAGATGCCATCCAGCCTATCGGTGATGACACAGAGGAACTCTCAATGAAAGCACCAATGTCGGTGTCAAAACCGGCGGATGTCGGGTAGGGGGTCCCGAATTGTGCGTCTAGGCGGATGGTAACAGGAGACGAGGGACACGATGTTTTTACCCAGGTTCGGGCCCTCTCGATGGAGGTAAAACCCTACGTCCTGCTTGATTAATATTGATGATATGGGTAGTACAAGAGTAGATCTACCATGAGATCAAGGAGGCTAAACCCTAGAAGCTAGCCTATGGTATGGTTGTTGTAATGTATGTTATCCTACGGACTAAAGCCCTCCGGTTTATATAGACACCGGAGAGGGCTAGGGTTACACAGAGTCGGTTACAATGGTAGGAGATCTACATATCCGTATTGCCAAGCTTGCCTTCCACGCCAAGGAAAGTCCCATCCAGACACGGGACGGAGTCTTCAATCTTGTATCTTCGTAGTCTTGGAGTCCGGCGGATATTGATAGTCCGGCTGTCCGGACACCCCCTAGTCCAGGACTCCCTCAGCCATCAAGATTGCCAACAACCCAGTTCAGCACTCGAAGACAAAGCACATTGAAATTCATCATCACTTTCTCAGAGATCATGTTGTGAAGGAAGACATTGATATCATACACGTCAACACTGAAGAGCAATTGGCAGATATCTTCACCAAGCCCTTGGATGAGAAGAGGTTTTGCAAGTTATGGTGTGAGCTAAATATCCTGGAATCCTCAAATGTCCTTTGATCAGGCACACATCCTAACCCTTATGCATATTGATGACTTAGATGTGCAACACACGAAGTGAATTATATCTTCAATCAATGAAGACATACATTCTAAGTGTGAATACATTAATGTGGAATTTGACTTCGGAGCGCCACGATAATTGTGCGCCGTGTCTGGGTCTAATACTTCCTATACGGTGGGTAACGCCACCACCAAACGTTCCATTTTGAAGTGTTTTACTCATGGCGTTTCCTTGCAATGTCTTCACATTTGGTTGGCTTCGATCTCAACATATTTTCATGATTATCATCACTATGTTGATTATATATATATATATATATATATATATATATATATATATATATATATACTAGTGTTCTGTCCTCTACAGCATTCACTTATAGCTATGTCTTCGTGTTGAATCTTTTGAACTAAGTGAATGTGATCGGACCCTAACCTCTCTATGCTTTCTATCTCAAACTCTATCTCCCCAAGTCATATGCATTCTATTGAAATTGTCGAATGTCTTCTCTGCGTACTTGTCAGCAGAAGATACAGAGACAACCATTAAGTCCGTTTTCAATGCTCATGAAATCCGGAGAAGTAGGAACGACCACCCGACAATCCAGGCATGCGTGGGACGTGGAACAAACCCCGAAATTCCGCATACTAGCCATGTGTTCCTCAGATGCGAATCACCAGGGGCACCTGTGTAATAGCACAGTGCCGCCCCTATGCCTATAAATACACACTCACAGCGGTCATTATCTCTTCATCCACCCTCGCACCAACCCTAGCGCCACCACTAGCTCTCGACGACGCCGGCGATGAAGCGCTTCGCTGCCGCAACCTCTCTGACGCCGTCTTCACGCCGACCGCGGACATCGTCCTCTCCGCCGTCGCCGTAGGTGTCCTCCATCGCCAAGTTAGGGCACGGAAGAGTGAACTGCTCGGCCTCATCTCCCACTCCATCTAGCAGTTCTCAGTGTGGTAAATAAAACTCTTTTTTTCAGCACCGTTGATCCTATTGATCTGTCACTTTCTACCACAAGCAGTTTCTGTTCACACAAGCTAGATCTCTCTCATACTGCATCTCATAACATGCCTAGTATATTCACTTGTGCTTCACAAAGTAGTTAGATTCCTCACTTGTACTGATCTGTGGATTCGTACAAATCTGGAACCAACTTCTTATCAATGAGTGAATGTCTTCGCACGATGAGGTCAATGTCTTCTAAACTGATTTATCTTCAAAATCTTCTGAGAATGCATATGACCTCTTCCCCTTCCCTCACACCTTAATGCTGTCATAGGTACATGTCCGTGGGAGAATCCTTTGGTTCTCATAGTCTGCATTCATTTGCAGAATTCTTACAGCATCACATAAATTCTCCCGAAGCCAGTTCCTGTTGGTCCAGCAAACGAAAACCTTTGAAGCCTTTGAATGTCTTGAAGCCTTTCAAGTTAAAGTTTATGGCTTCAGAGAAAGCAGCAAGGAAGGGTGGCAGAAAGCGTCATGGTGAGACCTCCAGAGATCTGCCAGATGAACTCTCAGAAATGTACAAGACAGACCCTGAAGAGGATTACAGTCAGCGCAAGACCCGAATCCAATGGATTCGAAGATATTGGGCAGAACAATGGTTCAAATACAGATTTGTGACCCAGGAGTATGCTGAGAAAAACGCCATCAAGAGACCATGGGGAGACATCCTATTCAAGAATCTTCTACCCGGGTCCAGAGATGAAGCCATTGCTCAAGGCTTCTATCCATGCATGGTCCATGGACCACAGCCTGCTGATGCACACTTGTCGTCACTGCTATGGTGTCGTGACGACAATCTGTTCAAGCGCAACTTCCAGTTTTCTTAGAACTCAGCGAAGAAGAACAAGAAGACTTTCGGGTTAGACTTCAACCCTGGTCCCTCATCTCCAAGGGCAGATGGCACACGACATGCAGAACCCAATGTCATTGGTCCTTTCGCCAACCTTGAAGGCCTCATCACCTACATCTTGGTTCAAGGGACTGCAGTGAATGAGCCTGCAGCTGACACTGAGTCTGATGACGCGCCTGCAGTGCCGAAGCCAAAGTAGTTGAAGAAGCCAAAAGCTTCAAAGCCAGCCCCTTCACCAAAAATCTCAAGGGCGAAGCCATTGGCAACTGCACCTCCTGAAGACAGTGTGCAGTCTGAAGACTTATCACGCGTCTCCAAGCCCCAGAAGGCCAAGATGCCTCTGCCTCACACTGGCCAAGAGCTAACAGCTGCTGCCATTCTGCGCAATGACGACATTGATCTGTCAAGTGATGAAGATCTTGCAGATGACACTCTTGAGCAACTCATCAAGAGCAAAGAAGAAGCAGAAATCTTCAATGATCTGCCTCTCTTTGATGTCACCATCATCCACAACTTCATTGACGAGTGGTTTGACACGCCAAACATCAGCTTTGAAGATCTGCAGCTACCCATTGGCCTCAGTGTCGCCTTCCAAGGCGCCATTGCTTCAGAACTTGCTATTGCCCAGCGCATTGTTGAGCTAAAGCAGAAAATTGACTATGAAAAGGCTCAGTTCAAGAAGCATATGGCCAAGCTCAGCGTGCAAGAAGTGAAGAACTTCAAGACACTGATGCACGAGCTCAAGGAAGCCTTTGTGAAGAAGCATGCAGAAGCTCAGGGTTCACGTGAGCGCATGAAGACTCTGGCTCACAGATGTGTGCAAGCCTATAATGAGGCTGAGAAGCGCAAGGCACTTGGGCGTCCTGGCATCGACCCCAGGATGGCCGCAAAGAAGAAGAAGAAGCCTGCTACGGCTGAACCTGATGCACCAAGGCAAGAAGCAGTTCCGATTGTCTTCCCAACAAGAATGACTGGCTCGAAGCCAAAGAGCCGGTCAACAGTTCAGAGCTCAAGAAGACAAGACCTGCTGAAGCTGAAGCCAGGAAGAGGAAACACTTTGAAGCCTCTCCTACTGCCCCCACCAAGAAAAAGAGAAAGACCAAGAAAGCTCGGGCTGCTCCCATAGAGCCCTTGATAGTTGAACCCATTTCTATGGTTCATCCTGACGCAGAACGTCAACTGACAGTTCATGAGCCTGCTTCCATAGAGGCTCCTGAAGCTGAAGACATTCCAGCAGCTGATCCCATCGCTGCTGAAGACATTGGTCATCATGACAATGTAGAAGATGATGCAGTCCTTCCTCAGTTTGAAAACAGCGAACTCATCAGCATTGGTCGTCCACTGACGCAAATTGCACAGGATGCTTCATGGGCGGATCGCCCACAAGAGGAAGAAGACTATGAGGCCCAGCCCACTCCAACTCCATAGGCGTCGTCTGTGTTCCGCAGGCTTCGCAAAGGTCCAAGGCCTCAAGTCTCTGCTGAAGACATTCCGGCTGCATCAGCTGCAGAAGAAGAAGTACCACAAGATCCCACTCCCCTGTTCCACCAACAAGCAGTTCTCCAGGAGAACGTGCCTGTGACCGACCCTCCAGCTAGTCAACTGGAGGATGAAAATCTTGAGGCTGCCACAACCAACAATGAAGCTAATGTGGAGCCCTCCCCAGCAAAAGCTTCAGAAGACAGCAAAGCCACTAATCCCGCTACTTCTGTTCCTGAGTCTGCTGCCAGTCCCCAATTCAACTATCATGTTGAGCATAGGCCTCAGGTCGAGAAGCCAATCCCAAGACTGCCAAGGTTTCCAGGTCCTGCATCAGCACCTGGCTCCTTCATCATCAATGGCTTCAAGGCAGACAGCATGTTCTTCAATAGCTCCAGGAACCCCTACTCAAGGGAAAGGATATCATCTGATCGGTTCTGGAGCTATTACTCGTGCATTCTTTACAACCAAGGCCGCATCTTCATACACAAGCGCCTTGACGTTGAAGCTATAGCTGGTCTGCCCTGTGTAGAAGAAGCGTTGGATTGCTTCAAGCAAGTGGGTCTGCTGCAGTTTGTTACTGATGAAGAGCATTGGAATGAAGAGCTGCTGCTATAATTCTATGCAACACTTCACATCAAAGGGTACGGCAGAGATCTGAAGACTTGGGTCCTGGAGTGGATGACTGGCAACGTTCATCACGAAGCCAATGCATTTGACATTATTGAGCTCACTGGCTTGCCCACTCTTGGCGATCTCTTCGACCAAGGCGGTCAGCTGCATGCTGAAGCTATTGAGAGCATCTTTCAGCGGCCAGAACCTGATATGAGTCAAATGCTCGGCATGATGAAGCCATTGCCCCAAGATGCTGCTTATCCCATAGAGTTCTTCGTTGAAGACCTTGAGTACTTGCCCAGAACCATCTATCACATCATCAGGCGAACTCTCTGGCCTATCAAAGGGAACTCTCCAAATGCCAAGCTTTAGGGTGCAATGAAGACTTTGGTCTTCTATATACTTCATGGCAAATGCTTCAATGCACAGGACTTCTTCATACGCCAACTTGCTGCATCAGGCATGGATCTGTTTAGTTTGAAGTTCTACGCCCCTTGGGTCATGCGGCTGATCAAGCTACACTCCGCCATCCCGTATCCGCCCTCAGCCCACAACCATCGGATCTTCTTGCCTGACGTGGACATGTCTACTGAAGCCATATATTCTGAGCCTGCCAAGCAACCTCTAAGTCTTCAGAATGCAGAACATCAGAGTTTTACTCAGAACGTTGTAGGAGTTGAAGCAGTTTCTCGGGTGTATCATTTGGCTGGCACTACACGTGCACCACATCCTGCTTCCACTGAAGCCACTGACAGTGCCACTGCTCCAAGACCCAAGAAGTGCACTCGTGTTCTCAACGACCGAGAGCTTCTTGTGGCTCTACATCAGAAACTGGATAGGCATCATGACTGGCTGAAGCGTCAGATGAAAAGCCTCTTGGTGGATGTTAATCGCACCCAAAATCTTGCCACCAAGAATGCTTTCGTTGCCCATGAAACCTGTCGTCGCACATGGAAAGGGCTCTCGATGATGTGTTCTGAAGCTGATCTTCAAGAGGATGGATTTACTGAGAGATTCAAGTTTGACTCCACACCTCCTCGAAGGGTTGTGCTGCAAGGAACTCCATCACTTGAAGACTCTGAGTTCTCTTCCTCTGTTGCCACAGTGACTGCCAGAATTATTGAGGAAGAAGACGATGCTATTTCATCACCACCTCCTTCAGCACCTCCAAGCTCTTCTGCATCGCCAAACAACACCAACAACCCTGCTACTTCACCTACTCCTCATGGGAACGAGTAGAGGCTCTATGTCTTCAAACCTTTTTGTTCATTACTGACAAAAGGGGGAGAAGCATATGAGTTGATAGTCTTCAAGCGGGTCCATATGGGCGGGTGCTCTATATTTTGCTTCGTGCTTACAACTCTTTTTTGCTACATTTGGTTCTTATGAGTTGTAACACTTAAACTAGATGGTCGTCTGCTACTTATTTGCCACCTTGTTTTGCGAAGATAAATTTCGCATGTGCGACGATAAATTCCGCACTTAGCTCATTCTGCAGACGTCCATTTTTCATTATGCATGTCATTATCTTCATATACTTTCACATGCATGGTGGATTGTCATCATAAGTTGAAGTGGATCTCCACAAGTACAACCTGCCATGTGCATTTGCATTCCAAAAGCAGATTAACTCATATGCACATCTTCAGGGGGAGCCCTTGCAACTTATGAAGACAATTCCTTATTCTTTACAATTTCACAGATTATATTCCCCGTTGAAAACTTCAACTAGTTTGTCATCAATCACCAAAAAGGGGGAGATTGTAAGTGCATCTAGTGCCACCCCTAGTTGGTTTTGGAGTATTGACGACAAACCTAGTTGAGGGACTAATGTGTTTGTGAGAATTGCAGGATAACACAGGTAGAAGTCCCTCATTAATTCAGTTTTACTACCAGAGATGACCCCTAAAAATGTATGAAGACATTGAAGTCAAAGGTAGTATATGAAGATATTCACATTGAAGACTATGACAAGAGAAGACGCGATATGAAGCCTATGGAGCTCGAAGACTTAGATCTTTCGTAGTTCTTTTTCTTTTGTGTTGAGTCATAGGAACCACCGTACTGTTAAGTGGGGTCCAAGAGAACCAGTCAGAATGACTGAAGTGATGCCTAAACCAAAACCTATGTCTTCGAGTGAAGACTATGAGAGCGAATCTTGCCCAGAGTCGGACAAGTCAGCTTTGCTTGTAGCCCAAGTAAAGTTGCCGTGTGAGTTTGAAATCTGACCGTTGGGACACATGTCAGTTCCTTAGTGACCCAGGGTCATTTCGGACAAATCAGGTCGGGTTGCCAAGTGGCTATAAATAGCCCACCCCCTATAACCATAAACGGTTGGCTGCTCAGATTGAAAGTACGGCTTTTGTCGTTTGAGAGCAACCCACCTCGAAGCCTTTGAGAGAGAATTCCTCGCGAGGATAAAGCCCTAACCACCAGAGCCAGAGAGAATTGGGCATCACTTAAGTCTTCTTGTCTGCGTGATCTAAAGACTTATTACACTTGAGGACTGTGCATCCTCCAGCCGGTTAGGCGTCGCGTTATGAGCATCCAAGAGACATTGTGGATTGCCGGTGAACGAAGTCTGTGAAGGTTTGGGAGTCTACCTTGAAGACTTACCAGAGTGATTGGGAGAGGTCTATCTGACCTTAGCTCAAGGAGAATACGGTGAGAACTGGGTGTCCTGAGCTGCGTGTTCAGGACTGGGTGTCCGGGACTTGGTGTCCAGGACTGTGTGTCCTAAGGTTTAAATACCTAGCCGCTCCAACCAGACGTACAGTTGTCACAACAACTGGAATTGGTCCAACAAATCATTGTCTTCAACGAGTCACTGGTTTCATCTTCACTTCCCTTTACTTACTGTTACTCCTTGTGAAGTCATTGTATGTTTGCACTATCATTTGTCTTCACTGAGTGACTGCGTGTTCAGTTTGGCTTCACAATATCTTCCTACCTGATCCTTACTACCTAGCTACTATTAGTCTTTGTGCTTTCACTTCATTGAATAATTGACTATGGTTTGCCTAGTGTAGTCTACCTTCCGCTACATGGTAATAGGTTTAATTTCATTGTTTGTCTTCAAAACTTCGATGGTCTGAAGACTTTCATAAAAATCGCCTATTCACCCCCCCTCTAGTCGATATACGCACTTTCAATGTAAATTTATATATCTATCCTTTCTTGCTCATTGTTCTTTTGGCTGTTTTCCTTTGCCGCTTTCCCCTAGTTGCCTGCCTTGCCAATCGGACAGCCGCTCTTCAGACTGTTGCTGGATCAAGTGCTAGGCTACCTTGGGAAAGCAAGTATTTAGCCGATTTTAAGGTTCTTTGAGCAAGTTGGATAGAAAACGACAATCTGACTATCCGAGAACCGGTTTGCGAGAAAAAGCCGGAAGCCGTCTTGAGCTATGTTTTATGCTTTGAGTCCTTAGCCATTTTTCGTGCAAGCACCCATTCTACCTTACCTCTGCCCACCGTACAGTCCCTCTGCAAGCCGCGGCTTCTGACAGAAGACCTCTTAAATGCTACACACAACTTGTCCGTCTACAGGAAGCATTTCATAGTGCAAGGAGGCAAGTCCCCGGGCCGACTTGTCGAGCCCGGTGCCAAACGGTATAAGAAAGAGTAATCATACTTGTAGGCATAAATTTTATCATACAGACAAAAGAGGGCAGTCCCCGAGCTCGTCTCGGGGGCCCGAAGTCTTCGTACTTTAATACAAAAGGTAGCGTGGTACATACTGCATCAACTATAAAATCTTCAGAGAAGATTTGCATTCCATGGCCTCTCTGTCTCCTTGCCGGAGTCGTCCCTCTTCCGTGCTCGGGGCTTCTGAGTGTCGATCAGGTAGTAGGAGTCGTTGCCTAGTACTTTGCTGACGATGAAAGGGCCCTCCCAAGGCCGCGACAACTTGTGCTGGCCGGCTGTTCGCTGGATTAGCCGGAGCACAAGGTCGCCTTCTTGGAAAGATCTCGGCCTGACCTTCCTGTTGTGGTATCGGCGCAGGCTCTACTGGTAGATGCTGGACTGGTTGACTGCCAGCAGCCGGCCCTCTTCTAGCAGATCAACGCCGTCTTGTCGTGCTTCTTCTGCTTCCTCCTAAGTGTACATGGTGACTCGTGGGGAGTCGAACTCCATGTCCATTGGGATGAAGGCTTCGGCACCGTAGACGAGGAAGAAGGGCGTGAAGCCGGTTGACTTGTTTGGAGTCGTGCGCAGACTCCAGAGGACGGCTGGCAGCTCGTCGAGCCAGCAGCCAGCCGAGCGCTCCAGAGGCTCGATCAACCGAGGCTTGATGCCGGACAGGATGAGGCCGTTTGCTCGCTCCACTTGGCCGTTTGACTATGGGTGGGCGACGGACACTAGGTCCAGTCAGATGCCCTGTGTTGCGCAGAAACGGGCCAAGGCGCCTTTGGCAAAATTTGTGCCGTTGTTGGTGATGATGCTGTGTGGTATGCCGTACTGAATTGTGATATCGGTGATGAAGGTCACGGAAGTCGGACCGTTCAGTTTCTTAATTGGCTTTACTTCCACCCACTTGGTGAACTTGTCCACTGCGACAAGTAGGTGAGTTAAACCACCTCGTGCTGTTTTGAATGGTCCCACCATGTCTTGACCCGAAACTGCGAAAGGCCAAGCAATGGGGATGGTCTTGAGCGCGGAAGCCGGCTGGTGTGGCTTGGAACTGAACTTCTGGCACCCTTTGCATTTTTGGACCAACTCCTTGGCCTCTTCCAAGGCAGTCGGCCAAAAGAAACTGTGCCAAAAAGCTTTGGCGACGAGTGCTCTTGAAGCCGCATGGTGGCCACATTCGCCTTGATGGATGTCTTTGAGGATCGCCTGGCCTTGCTCTGGCTCTACACAGTGCTGGTAGACACCAGTGACGCTGCGCCTAACCAGCTCTCTGTTGATTATGGTATAGGCTTCTGCCCGGTGTTGTACTTGCCGAGCTGAGGTCTCATCAGTTAGTAGCTCTTTGTTCACCAGAAATTTAAGGATGGGCTAGGCCCATGAGGGTGCTACTATTTCATCGACTATCAGAACCGCGACTTGGACAAGGGCGGCTGGGCTGGGAGGCGGCGGGCTGGAGTCAACAGCCGCTTGTTGGGCTGATGAAGTCCCTAGGCGGACTGGCTCGGTCCTTGGGCCGAGTTCTGGAATCTTCGAGTCCGTCGCCGCAATCCCCGGGCCGGGCTCGACTGTGGCAGCTTTGGAGTCGCCCGCCAAAGTCCCCGTTCCGACTGCCAGAGCTCTGGAGTCGGATCCGCCGTCTTCGGGAGGAGCCGGCACAAAGATGGAGTCTGATTCTGGTGAAGGCTTGACAGACGGCTTGAGGAGGCGTTGAAGAGCGACGCCAGATGGTATTGCTTGGCGGGTAGAGCCAATTCATGCCAAGGCGTCTGCTTGGTCATTGTTGTTTCTTGGCACATGGAGGAACTCGCACCCTTTGAAATACCCGCTGAGTTGCTGCACGAGGAAACGGTAGCTCGCCATGTTTGCATCTTTTGCGTCCCAATCGCCAGACGACTGCTGGACCACTAAGTCCGAGTCACCATAACACAAGATCCGGCGGATGCCAAGTTCTTTGGCAAGCCGGAGCCCGTGAATGAGCGCCTCGTACTCGGCCACGTTGTTGGAGGCGGCAAAATGGATTTGCAATGCATATTTGAGCTTGTCGCCTTTGGGAGAGGTGAGGACGACGCTGGCTCCCAAACCAGTGCGAATCTTGGAGCCGTCGAAGTGCATCCGCCAATGGGTGGAGTCAGGCGCTGGAGGCAGGTACTGGGTCTCGGCCCAGTCGACGAGGAAGTCGGCCAGTGCTTGTGATTTGATAGCACCAGGACCGGATTTGCCATTGCTTGTTCTTCTTTAGCTCCAGGACCGGATTTGCCAGCCACTCCGGGAAGAAAACTTCCATAATGAAGCCGGCTGCTAGGAGTCGGGCTATCTCTTCTCCGACAACTGTTCTCTTCTCTTCTGATAAGCGGCGCAGGGGCTGCCTGACCAGCTTTGCATCAGACCGGACGTGTAACTTGTGCTTGGTGAATTCCGTCGGCACACCCGGCATGTCTTTGGGAGACCATGCGAAGATGTCCCGATTCTCATGGAGGAAATCGACGAGCTCGCCTTCCTATTTGCTATCGAGGTTTGCACCTATGACAGTGTACCTCTCTGGGTGCTCCGGATCCAAGGATATCTTCTTTGTCTCTTTGGCCGGCTTGAACGATCCTTCGGCTTCCGACTCCTTTGGGTTGGGCGATATCTCCGGCTGCTTGCCGGCCATCGCCACAGCTCGCTCAAGGAGTCGCTTCTCGGCTGCAATCACCAAGGACTCGGCCAGCCGACTGCACTCGGCTGCGCAGGCGGATGACTTACGGTAGTCGCCGGCCATAGTCAGAATTCCCCTGGAACTGGGCATCTTCATCTTGAGGTAGGCGTAGTGGGGACTGCCATGAACTTGGCCAAGGAGGGCCAGCCAAGCAGCGCATGGTACGGGCTCTCAAGGTCCACCACCTCAAACCAAACAGACTCTCTTCGGAAGTGGTCTTTGTCCCCAAAGAGGACGTCAATCAGGATCTTGCCGATTGGTGAATAGGAAAGCCCAGGAACAATGCCGTGGAACACGGTCCGGCTGTTCTGAAGCTGTCTCTGCTTGATTCCTAACTTCTCCATGGTGTCCTTGTACAGGATGTTGATGCTGCTGCCCCCATTTATCAGGACTCGCGAGAAACACGCGGCCTGTTTGTCCGTGGCGAAGGTGGCGTCCAGGACCAAGGCGTAGGAGCCCGGACTTGGCATCACTTCTGGGTGGTCAGCCCTGCTCCAGTTGATGGGCCTCTCTGACCAGTGCATGAACTCTGGCGTCTCTAAGGCTACTGTGTTCACCTCCTGTCGCTGCAGCCGCCTGCTGCGTCGATCATCATCCACACTGGTGAACACCATGTAGGCTCCGTGCTCTTCAGGGTACTCGTCTTGTATGCGCCGACTGGCCTGACTGCCGGCTGCTGGGGTGGAGGCGGAGGCGGCTGCCCAGCAGGCGGGGGTGGCAGGAGGCTGTCTCCCTTGGCGATCCTGGTGAGCCAGTGGCACTTCCGGGTGGTGTGATTCGATGTCTTCACGCCGCTGTGGAACTTGCAAGGTCCATCCAAGGTCTGCTCGTAGGAGAAGGCCAGCAACCAGTTTGGCTTGCCGCCTTTCTGTCGCTTGGGTGGAGGCTGCTCTTCTGGCTGCTGGGCTTCGAGGGTCGCGACCTACCGGCTGCTAGAAACCGGCTGCGGGGCCTTGTGCTTGTTGTCGCCCTGCTACTGTCGCCGGCCGGCGTCTGCTGCCAGAGTTCTTGGAGCCTGAGGAGCTACTTTGCCAGTCGTGCTGATTTGAATTTCCGTCTTCATGGAGGAGTCGGCCGTAGCGTACTTGTCCGCTATGATCAGCAGCTCGTCGAGGGTTTCTGGCTCGTCGCAGAGGAGCTTGTGCTTGAGGAGGGTGCCTTCTCGGCACCCGGCTGTGAAGTACTCGATGGCCTGCACCTCGTGCACGCCCTGACAGGAGTTCCGGAGCTCGGCCCAATGCGTGAGGTAGTCGCGAGTCGACTCGTCAGGACCTTGCACGCACAAGGAGAGCTGACGAGGCTTGGGAGGACGCTTGTACGTGCTGGTGAAGTTGCGGATGAATGCTTTGGTGAAGTCGACCCAGTTGTTGATTCTGCGGGGCTTCAGGCTGTTCAACTACGTCCGGGCCGTGCCCTGGAGCATGAGCGGAACGTACTTTACGGCGACACGCTTGTTGCCGTTTGCTATGCTGACAGCCGTGGAGTAGTCGACTAGCCAGTCTTCCGGCTTCACGGAGCTAGTATACTTGGGCGTGTCTCTTGGGAGCGTGAACCCTTTGGGAAAGGGCTCGTCCCGAATGCGGGACCCGAAACAAGGCGGACCCAGCTCGTCTTCTTCTTCTAGCGCCAGGGATCGGTGAAGTTGGTCGATCCGGTGGCGAGCGTCATTCTCCCCAACTCCCTCTCGGCGGCCAAGGCGGTCTCCGAGAGTCGGATGGTCAATAGGCGGCGGGGAGACTCGCCTCTCCTTGCGGGGAGGGGGGAGGCGGACAGTCGTCCCATCATTCCACTGCTCTTGGGCGGCCGTCTCGGTCGCGCTCTATGGTAATCCGAGTCCGACTATGGCTGACAGCCGGCTCCTTGTCCTTTCTACCTCGGGCACCGCCAGTCGGCGTCCGAGACATCGCGCCTTGATCTCGGTGCGGGTCGTCGTTTGGCCGCTGCGGCGCCTCCGTGCGGCAGCCGACCTCGTTCTGCGCGGCGGCCGCGTCGAGGAGCGGCTGGACTCGCTCCATCATGAGGCGGCGCTCTTCGCCCACGAAATTTTCCAGCTTATCCGCCGCTGCCTGGGCGGCTCGAATGTTCTCCGCTGGCGTGGCATACACGGGGCGGCTAGCCCCAAACAGGCTGGCGATGGCTACGCCGCGCTGCTGAACCGCGCCAAGGTGGCTGGGCCCTGCCGGAGCCGGCGAGCCGCCAATAGCGCGATCCATCTCCCGCTAGTAAGCTTCTGACAAGAGTCTCATGCTGGCTAGCTTCTTCGCTCCTTCAACAAGCTGAAGGCGGCGTGCTTCTGGCGTCTCTGCATCAGCATCTTCCGGGATGGGCGCAGCTATGTCTTGCAGTGCTGCGCCGAGTGAGTCGGGCGCCCTTCCTCCAGGGAACTCGTCATGACTGATGGCCAGCACATCAGTGATGGTGCTCCCGTCGCTCTCCGCGTGGGGGAGAGGCTCGTCGTAGACCACCACGTTGGAGGGGAACGCGTCGACCGACGCGGTGTCGGAGTCGACCAGCATTGGGTCGGTGGAGCCTACGGACTACAAGTCTACGGCAGGCTCGCCGGAAACGTGGAGTTGATCGAGGAGGCCCGCGAGGAGGTTTTCGGGGCCGCCTACGCCTGCGTCGGACGCAGGCTCGTCGAAGAGGCGGACCTCGCCGACAAGTTCGGCCAAGGAGCTGGCTACGCAGGCGATCTCCACGCCGCACAGCGCATCAACACAAACTTCGTCTGGCGTGCCTAGTTGGCTGCGCTCACCAGGGACGAAAAGGGTTCCCGTCTAGAACAGATCTCCGGACTGCGGTGCACCATGCCCCATGGTGGGCGCCAAATGTCGGGGTTTTGGTGCGACATGCCAACGGATGGCTTATCATGGTGGGGGAGAGTAGGCGTCTCCGGTGCCTGGAAACGGGATGAGGCGAAGACATGCACGCCGGCAAATCTTACCCAGCTGCAGGGCTCTCCGGGGAGATAATACCCCTACTGCTGCTCTGCAGGGTCTCCGCATGATCACTATAGTCAAGGGTTTACACGGTTGCTCCTTGAGCTGTGTATGGTGGTAGGAGAGGGCAGGGCTAGCTCTCTCCCTCTATCTGGTGAGGTGTATAACTTCTGGGATCCAACCCTTTGCATGGGTGCCCTGGGGGGTTTATATAGGCTTACCCCCAGGGGTACAATGGTAATGTGACTGGGCGTGGGCCCAGCCGTCAGTGTCTCCGACCTCCGGCTTCTCGGCCGGCTGCTGCGGCCCGCCGACTGGTGGGCCCCGCCGCCTGGTCTGGTATAGAGTCGACAGGCCGCGTCCGCTGCCGGCGGGTCTTGCCGGCTGCTGATTTTTGTAGCCGTGCTCCTGATGATGCAAGCTTGGTCATGGGGTCATGGCAATAGCCCCGCCGCCTGGCGGGCGATCACTGTGGCCACTCCCCATCTCTTCTTGATTAATGGCGTGTGGGCCCCGGGGGAGGGCTGGGCCGACTCCCCCGGGCCGACTCCCGTTGGGTCCGACTGGCGGTGCTCCCGCCGTCTCCCGAGGTCTCGCTGGCTGGTGGGCCCTGCTGCCTCCAGGCCATACAGACAAGCTGTCGTGGGCGCAGGACCGGGTACAATGGTGCTGATGTCAGGGCCGGCTGGGCAACAGTGCCACACCGCAGGGAGATCCTCCCAAGTATGGCGCGTTGTAGCCATGCCTGCCCTTGGTAAGGGGCGGAGAGTGGCCTTCATTGTAGCCACGCCCCTACCTCGTCCCCCTTGATGAGGCCACGGTTTGTTGGAGTCACCGGCCGAGTCCCCAAAGCCGGCTTCTTTGGAAGTCGTTCCTGGGACTTGGCCGTGAGCGGGCAGTCGGCCGCCTTGCCGTACATCCCTAGGAGGCGGCTCTTCGCCCTGTGGTCTTGAGGGGCGCAGCCTGCCCCGATGTCCTGAAAGGTCATGGGGCTCGGGTTGGCCTACCCATGGCCCATTACTCCGACAGCCCTCCCGACGAACCGGAAGCGGCGGAGCTCGGCGCGTCATCCCTTGAACTGAACTGCGGCCTGGTACATGGACAAACTGTCACTGAGCTTGTGCCAGTAGAGTGTGAACTCCGGATGGACTGATGGCCCGATTGCGATCTTGGTGATGGAGATGAGGAGTTTGACAAACCCCTCAGGAATATTGGCGAACACCTGTGACTCATAAACGTTGCCCGCCATCTACATAAGTAGACAAAATCTCGAATAGTCAAATCATAAATTTATGATGACTAACAGAAAATTGCTACAATATGCCAAAATAATAAAATAAGCTAATAACCGATTAGCGATCGCACCTAGTGGCTTCCTACAGTTAGCCTGGCTCTGATACCAAGTTTGTCACGACCGCCTTTCCAATAAAACATTTATTGAAAAGCCGATCTTTGCATTAACCAGTATAGAAGAATTCTTCTTACAGGCAGACAAAACCTTGATACAGAAATCCAGCAGTACTAATATTATACATGGTTGAGCTGAGGATGCTCAACAAATTATTACAAGCACGCCTAAATTATACATAGAGGCGGATATGACACAAGGGTATGGTGGCATAACTACTGACTCGTAATAGAGGTGGTGCTGGACATGTCACCGTGAGGTGGGTGGCATGACTCTGAAATCTTACAGCTCATCAAGCGTCGGAGTGAGGCTTGATGATTTTTATTTGGGTGGCGGAAGCGTGTATAATACAATTGAACAACTCCAGGGTTGCACGTGACTGACTGGGACTCCTCTAGGCGTCGGACTTGCTATCGAACTCTTCATCCATAAGATCGCCTTCATCAACATCTGGCCAAATCAACAAGCCAGGTGAGTACTTTGAATGTACTCGCAAGACATTTCGGACATAAGATATAACAAATGTAAACATGATGCACATGAGCAGGTCAGTATGCACAATCAAATAATAGATTTGGACTTCACGATAAATATGAGGAAATCAGGCGGTAGTCCTCCCGAAATCCCAATAAAAATAACTGAAAACCGATCGGGTGTCTGAAGCGATGCCTCGAAAGGTGGAAAAAAATTCAACATGCCGCAGTCGGGCGTCGAGGCGACACCACATAAAGCGCTTATATTGAAAAGTAAATAACAGGACGTGCCACAGTCGGGCGTCTAGGCAACACCTCTAAAAGGGCTCATAATGAAAATAAATAACAATGATGCCACAGTCGTACGTCAGAGCGACATCACATAAAGGGCTTATATCAAAAGTAAATAACAATAATGCCACAGTCGGACGTTTGCGCGACATCACATAAAGGGCTTCTATCAAAAGTAAATAACAATAATGCCACAGTCGGACATCTGCGCGACATCACATAAAGGGCTTATATCAAAAGTAAATAACAATAATGCCACAGTCGGACGTCTGCGCGACATCACATAAAGGGCTTATATCAAAAGTAAATAACAATAATGCCACAGTCGGACGTCTGCGTGACATCACATAAAGGGCTTATAGTTTATCATTTGAATTTAAGTAGCTCATGAATTCAAATCATCACAAGGAAATACTCAGCGAAAAATATAAACTGGTTAGTCCATTCACATGAATAACCTTCAACCGAGTTTACCACTCTCGGTTGTATGTTTATAATCTGGAGACTGTCACCGGGGTTGACACTTAGATTTGACACTGAGACTGACACTGGCACTGAGATGATGTCCAAGTCCTTGATCATGGACATGGATACTCGCATGATTTTGACTCTGCAGAGTTTGTACTCTTTAACCACAGCCAACGGATTTCAGTAGTCACAAGGGCTAGTTCCGTTTACAATGTTTTAGAAGAAACACGTCTAACCAGTACACACCCATTCCACATTTCGTTGCCAGGAATCACCCTCGGCAATGTTCAAGAAAAACCTTAAGACGGGGAGGCCACAACCTCAAATAGCATGGGATCAAATTTATATAGCACGCTCTAAGGGGTGCCCCCTCTCGGTCCCAACCGGAAACACCCATGCCCCCTGACCGGATGACTGGCTTTAATCCAGGGCCATGGAACCCTCACCGCGGTCCCTCTGTTTGGTGTGTACCAGGAAAGAGGTTTGCAACTTACTAAACCGCACTCTTTGCAGAAAACATGTGGCAGCACGAAGGGGAAATGAATGGGATCGAGACTTGACCCACGTTAAAACTGGAGTTCATGGTTGGCATAAAACTGGCATGCTTCAACAATACCATCCTGCAACCCATCATGTCACCACATGATCGTGTTGTCTTATCATCATAAGAACACATCAACTTTGAAGCTCACCGGTAGCTTGCCTTGCATGTACATAACATTCACAAATGCTTATCTAAACATGCCATGAGAAAACTACTCGAGCAAACATGCAAAAAACTCATCATATCAAAGGTTCAAACATGCTTGCCTGGTTCGGAGAAGTCAGAGTCTAGCTTGGCGAAGTACGCGTCTCCTTTACTCCTCCTGGTATCTACGTATTTAAATAAAATCCGGATACTACATAAATACCACGCGTGCACAAAAAGTATCCCAAATATTTTTCAAATAAATATGACAAAAAACTAGACAGAAATATAAAGATGACAAAAAAGGTTTCAAGTTAAAATCATCTTTTGTTTAAAAGTTATAAGAGTTTTAGTCCAGGGACCTTTCTGTAATGAAACAGAAAGTTTTCAGGGTTTATTTTATAAAAACAGAAAACATTTCAGTCTAGAATACGTCAGTCCAGGGGGAAGACGTGTTTTGCCCGAAGGCATTTTCAGAAAAAATTTCAAAAAGAAGAAAAAGCTGACGGGGAGGTCCCACCCGTCGGGTTTGAAAACTGAAACAGAGTGCTGGCGCTCGAGGGCCGCGGTGGTCGCCGGCGGCGATCCACGACGAGGCACAGGGATCGTGGGTTACCAACGTGTTCACCGTGTTCTTCCGCACCTGTGGGTGGTGGAGTTGAGCGTCGGTGAGCACCACGTCGACGGCGGCCCTAACTCCGGAGAGCTGTAAAGATCGGATTGAGGCTCGGGTTAGGGTACTGGGTGCACTATGGGTTTGCTGACGCGGTTTGGGAGGCGGGGGTGGCCTCACCTGAGTGAATCAAGCCAGAGCCCGAGGCGGGACGGGGCGGCCGGAGTCGGGGAAGGTGACCTCCTCGGGGTCCTTCTAGTGGCTAGGCGAGCCTCTGGTGACGTGGAGGTGTGGCGCTGGGTCGAGAACAAGCTCGGGGGCTCCTTTTATAGCCGATCCGAGGTGGTGGCCGTGAACGGGATAACGCCGGTGATGATTACGGCGAGGCAGAGGACGGTCAGGTGGATTAGGGAGCTAGGCATCACCGCGAGGGTTCACTGGTTCCGTTCAAGTGCTAAGCTTGGCCTGCCTTGGGTGTTACTCCATGTTCCCGACGGACGGCTCACGAGACTCGTGGGTGGCATAGAGCACGCGCTGTGCTGCTCAGGCCACGGCGACGGTGCCGCAGCGTGCACAGGCAAGCGGACATCCACGCGGAGGCCATGGGTGGCTTGGGCGGTGCTGGACGACGCCGAAAGGTGGTGCCGATCCCTGCTGGCCGCCACGGGTGGCTCTGTCACCGCAGAAGCTGCCAGCGTCGGCGAGACGCGTCACCACCGATGATGGTGCCCATCCAAACGAATGTGCGGCGCTCTGGATAAGGAGGGGGAACAGGGAGCAAGGATCCAAGGAGGCTACTGGCGAGATCATCGACGGGTTCTGACAAAACGACACTGTTGCCTGAATCCAGACACTGAATCTCTGAACTTTTCTGAATCCAGACAGAAACAGTGCATGTCAGGTATTCGATGAAATGATTTTGGCATGTGGGAAATTTTTCTGGAGCTGATCTTTGGTGAGGTGGCCTCTTGGTGTATCTGGAAGCTGCAAGAATTATCTCAGAATTTTTGGAAAAAGAAAAATATGAATTTCACCAAAAAAGGCATTTCTGGTCCAAACTTGCAGTGGACAAAATTTGAAATATTTGAACTGAGGCCAAGTGGATCTTGATGGATCTCGGTTGAGGGTACTAAGTACTAGTTAGAGGAGTTGGTTTGGGATCAAAACTCAAAAGAAATTTGGTACTTCCTTTGCAAATCACCTAGGTCCATAAATAATGGCAGAAATAGTTTTTTGAGGAAAATAAATTGAATAAAAACCAAATATGGCTGGAGACTTTCTGGAGATTGGAGTCCCGACTTGATCCAAGGCAGGGAGGGGTTTTGGAGGCTATGTCAAAAAGTGACATGGCAAAAGAGGAAATTTTGAATGGGGAAAAGAATAAACCCATAACTCCTAGGGTTTCTTTTTAATAGAAGGAATTTCAAAAATGAATTTGAGTAGAGGCAAGACAAAAATGAAAAGCTCTTAAGGCCAAAAATCAAGGTTGAGAAGAGTACAAAAATATTTGTCATAAAAGTTTTTGAGGGGGAGAGGGTTTAAGAAAACATTTAAATAGCTTCCTCCAAATAACATAAAGATTTTGATAAAAACCAAATTAAATTTTTTGGAGTGTCACACTTCTGAGAAGTCGGCAGCAAGGCAACCGACTGCCCACTCGCAGCCGAGTCCCGGGGACGACTTCAAGATAAGCCGACTCCTGACTGGCGACTTCCAGAGAAGCCGGCTTTGGGGAGTCGGCCCGCGACTCCAACAAACCCCATGCCCTCATCAAGAGGGACGGGACGGGGAGTGGCTACAGTCAAGCCCACTCCCATCCCTTACCAGGGACAGGCATGGCTACAGCACGCCGTACCCGAAAAGATCTCCGTGCGGCGTGGTACTATTGTCGTGCCGGCCCTGACATCAGCACCAAAGGACCAAATCCTGCGCCCATGATGGCTTGTCTGTACGACCCTGGGGCGGTGGGTCCCACCAGCCAGTGGGACCCCAGGAGACGGCAAGTGCACCCCCAGTCGGACCCATTGGGAGTCGGCCCCCGAGAGTCGGCCAGATCCTCCCCCAGGGCCCACGCGCCATTAATCAGATGTGACGGAGAATGGAAATAGTGATCACCCGCCATGCGGCGGGGCTGTTACCACGACTCACCAAGCCTGCGTCATCAGAAGCACGACTACAGTAATCAGCAGCCGGCAAGACCCGCCCGCGGCGGACGCGGCCTGTCGGCTCCGTACCTAGCCAGTCGGCGGGGCCCACCAGTCGGCGGAGAAGACGGAGGCCGGAGACACTGACAGCTGGGCCCGCGTCCAGCCAGATTACCATTGTACCCCTGGGGGTAGGCCTATATAAACCCCCCCGGGGCACCCATGCAAAGGGTTGGAATCCATTAGCTCTAGACCAGATCACATAGAAGGGAGAGAGCTAGTCGTGCCCTCTCCTACCTCCAGAAAACAGCTCTAGGAGCAATCGTGTAAACACTTTGCCATAGTGATCATGCGGAGACCCCGCAGAGCAGCAGTAGGGGTATTATCTACCTGGAGAGCCCTGAAGCTGGGTAAGACTCGCCGGCGTGCATGTCTACGCCTAATCCCGTTTCCAGGCACCGGTGACGTTCTACTCGCCCCCACCATGATAAGCCATCCTTTGGCATATGTCGCACCCAACCCCCGACATTTGGCGCCCACCATGGGGACTGGTGCACCACCGTCCGGAGACCTGTTCTGGACGGGAACCCTTTTCCTCCCTGGCGAGCGCAGCCAGCCAGGCACGCCAGACGAAGTTTGCACCGATGCGCTGCACAGCGTTGAGATCGCCTGCGCAGCTAGCCGCCTCGCCGAACTTGTCGGCGAGGTTCGCATCTCCGACGAACCTGCATCCGACGCAGGCATGGGCGGCCCCGAGAGCCTCCTTGCGGGCCTCCTCGACCAACTCCACGTCGCCGGTGAGCCTGCCGTGGACTTGGAGTCCGTAGGCTCCACCGACCCGATGCTGGTCGACTCCGACACCGCGTCGCTCGACGCGTTCCCCACTAACATGGTGGTCTACGATGAGCCTCTCCCTCGTGAGGAGAGCGACGGAAGCACCGTCACTGAGGTGCTCGTCATCAGTCATGGCGAGCCCTCCGGCGGAGGAGCGCATGACCCGCTTGGCGCGGCGCTGCAAGACCTGACTGCGCCCATTCCGGAAGACGCTGACGCGGAGACGTTGGAGGCGCACCGCCTTCAGCTGGTCGAAGGTGCGAAGAAGCTGGCTAGCATGAGACGCTTGTCAGAAGCCTACCAGCGAGAGATGGATCGCGCTGTTGGTTGCTCGTCAATCTGTTCGGGGCAAGCTGCCCTGTGTATGCTACCCCTGCAGAGAACATCCGAGCCGCCCAGGCGGCGGCGAACGAGCTGGACAATTTCGAGGGCGAAGAGCGCCGCCTGATGATGGAGTGAGTCCAGCGCCTCCTCGACGCGGCTGCCGCGCAGAACGAGGCCGGCTTCCACACAGAGGCGCCGCAGCGGCAAAACGACGACCTTCGACGAGATCAAGGCGCAACGCCTCGAACGCCGACTGGCGGCGCCCGAGGAAGAAGAGACAAGGATCCGGCTGTCAGCCACAGTCGGACTCACATTACCATAGAGCGCGACCGAGACGGCCACCCAAGATCAGTGGAACGACGGGACGACTGTCCGCCTCCTCCTCCTCGCAGGGAAAGGTGAGTCTCCCTGCCGCCTGTTGATCATCCGACTCTTGGCGACCGCCTTGGCCACCGAGAGGGAGTCAGGGAAAACGACGCCCGCCATCGGATCGACCGGCTTCACCGATCCCTGGCGCTGGAAGAAGAAGACGAGTTGGGTCCGCCTTGTTTCAGGCCCCGCATTCGAGACGAGCCTTTTCCCAAAGGGTTCACGCTCCCAAGAGACACGCCCAAGTACACCAGCTCCGTGAAGCCGGAAGACTGGCTAGTCGACTACTCCACGGCTGTCAGCATAGCAAACGGAAACAAGCGTGTCGCCGTAAAGTACGTTCCGCTCATGCTCTAGGGAACGGCCCGGACATGGCTGAACAGCCTGAAGCCCCGCTGCATCAACAGCTGGGTCGACTTCACAGAAGCGTTCGTCCGCAACTTTACCAGCATGTACCAGCGTCCTCCCAAGCCTCGTCAGCTCTCCTTGTGCATACAAGGTTCGGACGAGTCGACTCGCGACTACCTCATGCGTTGGGCCGAGCTTCGGAACTCCTACGAGGGCGTGCATGAGGTGCAGGCAATCGAGTACTTCACTGCCGGGTGCAGAGAAGGCACCCTCCTAAAGCACAAGCTCCTCTACGACGAGCCAGAAACCCTCGACGAGCTGCTGAACATAGCAGACAAGTACGCCACGGCCGACTCCTCCATGAAGGCGGAAATTCAAGTCAGCGCGACTGGCAAAGTGGCCCCCAAGCTCCAAGAACTCCGGCGGGAGATGCCAGTCAGCGGCAACATCAGAGCGACCACAAGCGCAAGGTCCCGCAGCCGGCTTCCAGCAGCCGGCAGGTCGCGACAGTTGAAGACCAGCAGCCGGATGAGCAGCCTCCACCCAAGTGACAGAAAGGTGGCAAGCCCAAATGGTTGCCGGCCTTCTCATACAAGCAAACCCTGGATGGTCCTTGCAAGTTCCATAGCGGTGCGAAGCCGTCGAACCACACCACCTGGAAGTGCCACTGGCTCACCAGGATCGCCAAGGGAGACGGCCTCCTACCTCCACCGCCTGCTGGGCAGCCGCCTCCGCCTCCGCCCCAGCAGCCGGCTGTCAGACCAGTCGGCGCAGTACAAGACGAATACCCTGAAGAGCACAGAGCCTACATGGTGTTTACCAGTATGGCTGACGATCGACACAGCAGGCGGCTGCAGCAACAAGCGGTGAATGCAGTGGCGTCAGAGACGCCAGAGTTCATGCACTGGTCCGAGAAGCCTATCAGCTGGAGCAGGGCTGATCACCCAGAGGTGATGCCGAGTCCGGGCTCCTATGCTTTGGTCTTGGATGCCACCTTTGCCACGGATAGACGAGCCACGCGTTTCTCGCGAGTTCTGATAGACGGAGGCAGCATCATTAACATCCTAGACGAGGACACCATGGAGAAATTAGGAATCAAGCAAAGACAGCTTCAGAACAGCTGGACAGTGTTCCACGGCATTGTGCCTGGGCTTTCCTGCTCACCAATCGGCAAGATCCTGATGGACGTCCTCTTCGGAGACAAAGATCACTTCCGCTGAGAGTCAGTTTGGTTTGAGGTGGTGGACCTTGAGAGCCCATACCATGCACTACTTGGCCGACCTGCCTTGGCCAGGTTCATGGCGGTCCCCCACTACGCCTACCTCAAAATGAAGATGCCCAGTTCCAGGGGGATTCTGACCATAGCCGGCGACTACCGGAAGTCGTCTGCCTGTGTGGCTGAGAGCAGTCGGCTAGCCGAGTCCCTGGTAATCACAGCCGAGAAGCGGCTCCTAGAACGGGTCGTGGCGATGGCCGGCAAGCAGCCCGAGGTGTTGCCCAACCCAAAGGAGTCGGAGGCTCAGGGTTCGTTCAAGCCGGCCAAGGAGACAAAGAAGATACCCTTGGATCCGGAGGACCCAGAGAGGTACGCTGTCGTAGGCGCAAACCTCGACAGCAAATAGGAAGGCAAGCTCGTCGATGGTCCCCCAAAGACATGCCAAGTGTACCGACGGAATTCGCCGAGCACAAATTACATGTCTGATCTGATGCAAAGCTGGTCAGGCAGCCCCTGCGCCGCCTATCAGAAGAGAAGAGAAGAGTTGTCGGAGAAGGAATAGCCCGGCTCCTAGCAGCCGGCTTCATTATGGAACTATTCTTTCCAAAGTGGCTAGCCAATCCGGTCCTGGTACTGAAGAAGAACAAGCAGTGACTACAGGAGCCTCAACAAGGCCTGCCCCAAGGATCCGTTTGCTGTACCAAGAATTGATCAGGTGATAGACTCCATAGCCGGATGCGAGCTGTTGAGATTCTTGGATGCATATTCGGGATATCACCACATCAAGCTGAACCCGGCTGACAGACTGAAGACCGCCTTCATCACGCTATTTGGAGCTTTCTGCTACCTCACCATGACGTTCGGCTTGAGGAATGCCGGCACCACCTTTCAGCGTTGCATGTAGAAGTGCCTCCTCAAGCAACTCGGGAGAAACGCCCACGTCTACATGGACGATGTGGTGGTGAAGACGGAAAAGCGTGGAACACTGCTGGAAAACCTCAAGGAGACTTTTGAGAACCTGCGCCGATTCCAGATCAAGCTCAACCCCGAGAAGTGCGTCTTCGGAGTACCAGCCGGCCAACTCCTTGGCTTCCTGGTCTCCGAACGCGGCATAGAATGCAACCCTGTAAAGATCAAGGCCATTGAGAGGATGGAGGTACCCAGCCGACTGCTGGATGTGCAAAAGTTCACCGGCTGCTTGGCATCCGTCAGCCGATTCATCAGTCGGCTGGGCGAGAAAGCTCTCCCCTTATACCAACTCACGAAGAAGACCACTTTTTTCGAGTGGAACCACAAAGAGGACGAAGCTTTTCTCCAGTTGAAGAAGATGCTGACTACTCCACCCGTTCTGGCGGCTCCGACTCCTAAGGAACCTATGCTCCTGTACATCGCCGCCACCAGCCAGGTAGTCAGCACGGTCATTGTAGTGGAACGCAAGGAGGAAGGCAAGGCACTACCTGTCCAGAGACCGGTATATTACCTGAGAGAAGTACTGTCGACCTCCAAGTAGAACTACCCCTACTACCAGAAGATGTGCTATGGCGTACACTTTACCGCCAAGAAATTGAAGCCTTACTTTCAAGAGCATCCAATTACCGTGGTCTGCACGGCCCCACTTGCCGAGATCATTGGAAGCCGAGATGCTTCTGGCCGATTGGCCAAGTGGGCCATAGAGCTGGCTCCCTACACCATCCACTACCAGCCCCGCACCGCCATCAAGTCACAAGCACTAGCCGACTTCCTCGTCGACTGGGCCGAGACCCAGTACCTACCTCCAGCGCCCGACTCCACCCATTGGCGGATGCATTTCGACGGCTCCAAGATGCGCACCGGCTTGGCAGCCGGCATTGTCCTCACATCTCCTAAAGGCGACAAGCTCAAATACGCACTGCAAATCCATTTTGCCGCCTCCAACAACGTCGCCGAGTACGAGGCGCTCATTCACGGGCTCCGGCTCGCCAAAGAACTTGGCATTCGCTGGATCCTGTGTTATGGCGACTCAGACTTAGTGGTCCAACAGTCATCTGGCGATTGGGACGCCAAAGATGCAAACATGGCGAGTTACCGTTTCCTCGTGTAGCAACTCAGTGGGTATTTCGAGGGGTGCGAGTTCCTCCATGTGCCAAGAAACGACAACGACCAAGCAGACGCCTTGGCACGAATCGGCTCTACCCGCCAAGCAATACCATCCGGTGTCGCCCTTCAACGCCTCCTCAAGCCGTCTGTCAAGCCTTCACTAGAATCAGACTCCATCTTCATGCTGGCTCCTCCCGAAGAAGTCGGATCCGACTCCAGAGCCCCGGCAGACGGTACGGGGATTTTGGCAGATGGCTCCAAAGCTGCCACAGTCGAGGCCGGCCCAGGGACTGTAGTACCCATCCCGGGGACTACGGCGGTAGGCTCGAAGACTCCAGAACTCGGCCCAAAAGCCGCGCCATTCGGCCTGGGGACTTCATTAACCCAGCAAGCGGTTGTTGACTCCAACCCGCCGCCTCCCAGCCCAGCCGCCCTCGCCCAAGTCGCAGTTCTGGCAGTCGAAGAAATAGGAGCACCCTCATGGGCCCAGCCCATCCTCAAATTCCTGGTGAGCAAAGATCTGCCGACTGATGAGACCTCAGCTCGGCAAGTACAACGCCGAGCGGCAGCCTACACCATAGTCAACAGAGAGCTGGTCAGGCGCAGCGTCACTGGTGTCTACCAGTGTTGCGTAGAGTCAGAGCAAGGCCAAGCAATTCTCAAAGACATCCATCAAGGCGAGTGCGGCCACCACGCGGCTTCAAGAGCACTCGTCGCAAAAGCCTTTCGACACGGTTTCTTCTGGCCGACTGCCTTAGAAGAGGCCAAGGAATTGGTCCAAAAATGCAAAGGGTGCCAGAAGTTCAGCTCCAAGCCGCACCAGCCGGCTTCTGCACTCAAGACCATCCCCATTGCCTGGCCTTTCGTAGTTTGGGGTCTGGACATGGTGGGACCATTCAAGACGGCACGAGGTGGCTTAACTCACTTACTTGTCGCAGTGGACAAGTTCACCAAGTGGGTAGAAGCGAAGCCAATCAAGAAATTGAACGGTCCGACTGCCGTGATTTTCATCTCCGATATCACAATTCGGTACGGCATACCGCACAACATCATCACCGACAACGGCACAAATTTTGCCAAAGGCGCCTTGGCCCGTTTTTGTGCAACATAGGACATCCGACTAGACCTAGCGTCCGTCGCCCATCCACAGTCAAACGGCTAGGTGGAGCGAGCAAACGGCCTCATCCTGTCCAGCATCAAGCCCCGACTGGTCGAGCCTCTGGAGCGTCGGCTGGCTGCTGGCTCGACGAGTTGCCAGCCGTCCTCTGGAGTCTGTGCACGACTCCAAACAAGCCAACCAGCTTCACGCCTTTCTTCCTCGTCTACGGTGCTGAAGCCGTCATCCCAACGGACATAGAGTTCGACTCCCCGTGAGTCACCATGTACACCAAGGAGGAAGCAGAAGAAGCACGTCAAGACAGCGTCGATCTGCTGGAAGAGGGCCGGCTGTTGGCACTCAGCCGGTCCAGCATCTACCAGCAGAGCCTGGGCCGATACTACAACAGGAAGGTCAAGCCAAGATCTTTCCAAGAAGGCGACCTTGTGCTCCGGCTGATCCAGCGAACAGCCGGCCAGCACAAGCTGTCGGCACCTCGGGAAGGCCCTTTCATCATCAGCAAAGTGTTGGGCAACGACTCCTAGTACCTGATTAACGCTCAGAAGCCCCGAGCACGCAAGAGGGATGACTCCGGCAAAGAGACAGAGCGGCCATGGAATGCAAATCTCCTCCGAAGATTTTACAGTTGATGCAGTATGTACTATGCTACCTTTTGTATTAAAGTACCAAGACTTCGGCCCCCCCGAGACGAGCTCAGGGACTGCCCTCTTTTGTCTATATGATAAAAGTTATGCCTACGAGTATGTTACTCTTTGTTCTGCCGCTTGGCACCGGGCTCGACAGGTCGGCCCGGGGACTTGCCGCCTTGCACTATGAAAAGCTTCCTGCAGTCGGACAAGTAGTGTGTGGCGTCTAAGCCATTTCCTGTCAGAAGCCGCAGCTCGCAGAGCGACTGTACGATGGGCGAGAGTAAGGCAGAATGGGCGCTCGCATGAAAAATGGCTAAGGACCCAAAGCATAAAACATAGCTCAAGACGGCTTCCAGCCTTCCTTTTTCTTTTTCACAAACCGACTATTAACCAGTCGGCTCACCGCCTTCTATCCAACTTGCTAAAAAACTCTAAAACGGCTAAGTACTTGCCTTCCCAAAGTAGCCAAGCATTTGATCCAACGGCAGTCCGCAGAGCGGCTGTCCGACTGGCAAGGCAGGCAACTAAGGGAAAGCGGCAAAGGAAAAAAGCCAAAAGAGAAATGAGCATGAAAAGATAGAACTCGGATAAATATTTACATAGCATAGGCCGTTGGCCGAATCTTCGAGCAGAAGTTCAAAATACACCCCGCGGGTGGAATTGTGCGAATTAACAAGTTCTTCAAGATTACTAAAGCAGATAAAATAAAGATAAGGTGGCAGCCTAAGATGCAGCAGACGGATGCGGAGGGTCGGAGGAGGCGGCAGCGCCAGGCGTTGGGGCGGCTGGCTGGGCAGTCTTGGCTTGATCGCGTCCGGCGGCAGTCAGCTCGGTCGCACGCAACTCGTTGTTGGAGGCGCGGTCGGGCTAAGGCTGGCCGTCCGCTCCGTCTTCTAGTGCTTCCGTGTCGCCTTCGTCCTCCGCCTCGCCTTCCTCCTCGACGCTGGAGCCGATCACCTCCGCCAAGTCCTTGCCGTACTATGGGTTCATCCCAAACCACTCCGGCGGTACCTCCTCGCCGTCTTCAGACCGCTCGGAGACGAAGATGCTGGTGTCGGTGTACTCGGCGATCGCCGCGGCACGCTTGACGAGGGCGTCTTCCGTGGCTGCTAGCTCTGGCTAGGCCTCTGACCGGAGCGTGGCCAGCCGGTCTAGATCCAGCCCCGAATACCGCCTTGATGAACTCCAAGGCCCGGCGCGCTCCAGCTTGGGCCGAGGAACCCTTCCAGGCCTCAAGACGACCAGCCGCGACCTCTAGCCAGTTGACAGTCAGGCTGGGGGTGCGCGGAGCCTACATGTCCGGCCATAGGGCAGCAATCGCTTGGGCGCCGACATGTTGAAGCCGGCACAGCATCCGGTGAGTTGGCCGAAGGCGAGCCTCGATGCTCAGGATATGCTCATCAAGGGTTCGGGGGGCGTCGGCGGCGATCTCTGCACCTTCCGCCCTCCGACCTTCACGGTCAGCCTCGATGGCTTGGATGGCCGCCTGCGAGTGCCCAGGGAAGAAGTCTGCCAAGACGGAAGAAATGAAGAAACGAGTCAAAAATCGGGAGTCGGCATGATTTATAATTGGCGGCTCGAAGAAACAAAGTAAAGAAACTCACCATCAACGATGTCTTCAATCTCATGGAAGCCGGAGGCCAGCACTGCCTCTCTGTCAGTCCAGGAGGAGCACTCGCTTGCGAACTCGGCCAGGAGGGCGGTTTCCGCCTCTTCTGCCTCCTTCTGCATCTTCGCGTGCAGCTCCCTCTGCTCTGCCAATTGAGTGGCTAGCAGATCGCGCTTTGTGGCGAGCTTGCTGCACTCCTCCCCCTTGGCGCGCAACGCGGAGTTGGCCTTGCTCAGCTGCTATTGAAGAACAGCATTGGCTTCTGAAGAGAAGGAAGAAAGAAGGCGTTAAGTCATCAGAAAAGAAGATCGCCGGGGAGATCTGGCCCGACTGCTCAGCAGTCGGCCCGAATCTCGGGGACTACAGCCCGTGGGTGCGCCAGCGCGCCCCCGTGAAGAAGGAAAAGAACTCACTCCGGCTCTCCGACAAGTCGGCGGTCCGCTTGCCCAGCTCTTCAACATTGCGGTTGAAGGCAGTAACGCGGAGGTTGTGATAGTCCTGCGACAAAATATTTCAGACAAAAGTAAGTACCCGAAACTCGGGGACTACACCCAGTGGGTGCGCTGGCGCGCCCCCACAGAGAGGAACAAGAAAACAAGGACCAAAGAGAAAACATACCCGGATGGCTGCCCGCGATGCCAGGTACGCCTTGGTGCAGTTCTGGATGGCGTCGCCCTCAGCTTGAAGCTTTGTTTGGACTTCCAGAAGCGCCTGATTCAGTGGCCCCATGCCGCCTCCTCGCACCCACCCAACGGGCGCGGTGCTCGTTGCTTCAGCATCCGGGATCACCGAACTGGTGGTGCCGGTCTCCAGGGGGCGTGGCGCCGAGGTCGCCTTCTCAAGACGGCGGCGCATTGGCGAGCCGACTTGAAGGAGTAGCCTCGCCACAGCCTCATCTTCAGTCGGCGGCATTGGCGGGTCCGCTGGCTGTTCGCCTTGCGCGCCCCTAGACGGTGGCGGAGGTGGCGACGGAACGATCACGTCTGGCATGGAGGAGTCGCCGCCTTCCCTCTCCAGGACGGGGTTCTCGCCGCCGGCTTCCCCAGTTTGCCCCGTGAACTCCGGATGCAGCGGCGCAGAGTTCAACGGGGTGATGAACACCGCCGATTGGCGGCCCGCAGAGTTCAACCCTCGTCCCTCATCTCCAAGGGCATATGGCACACGACATGCAGAACCCAATGTCATTGGTTCTTTCGCCAACCTTGAAGGCCTCATCACCTACATCTTGGTTCAAGGGACTGCAGTGAATGAGCCTGCAGCTGACACTGAGTCTGATGACACGCCTGCAATGCCGAAGCCAAAGCAGTTGAAGAAGCCAAAAGCTTCAAAGCCAGCCCCTTCACCAAAAATCTCAAGGGCGAAGCCATTGGCAACTGCACCTCCTGAAGACAGTGTGCAGTCTGAAGATTTATCACGCGTCTCCAAGCACCAGAAGGACAGGATGCCTCTGTCTCACACTGGCAAAGAGCTAACAGCTGCTGCCATTCTGTGCAATGACGACATTGATTTGTCAAGTGATGAAGATCTTGCAGATGACGCTCTTGAGCAACTCATCAAGAGCAAAGAAGAACCAGAAATCTTCAATGATCTACCTCTCTTTGATGTCACCATCATCCACAACTTCATTGACGAGTGGCTTGACACGCCAAACATCAGCTTTGAAGATCTGCAGCTACCCATTGGCCTAAGTGTCGCCTTCCAAGGCGCCATTGCTTCAGAACTTGCTATTGCCCAGCGCATTGTTGAGCTGAAGCAGAAAATTGACTATGAAAAGGCTCAGTTCAAGAAGCATATGGCCAAGCTCAGCGTGCAAGAAGTGAAGAACTTCAAGACAATGATGCACGAGCTCAAGGAAGCCTTTGTGAAGAAGCGTGCAGAAGCTCAGGGTTCACGTGAGCGCATGAAGACTCTGGCTGACAGATGTGTGCAAGCCTATAATGAGGCTGAGAAGCGCAAGGCACTTGGGCGTCCTGGTATCGACCCCAGGATGGCCGCAAAGAAGAAGAAGAAGCCTGCTACGGCTGAACCTGATGCACCAAGGCAAGAAGCAGTTCCGATTGTCTTCACAACAAGAATGACTGGCTCGAAGCCAAAGAGCCGGTCAACAGCTTCAGAGCTCAAGAAGACAAGAACTGCTGAAGCTGGAGCCAGGAAGAGGAAACACTCTGAGGCCTCTCCTACTGCCCCCACAAAGAAAAAGAGAAAGACCAAGAAAGCTCGGGCTGCTCCCAGAGAGCCCTTGATAGTTGATCCCATTTCTATGGTTCATCCTGACGCAGAACGTCAACTGACAGTTCATGAGCCTGCTTACACAGAGGCTCCTGAAGCTGAAGACATTCCAGCAGCTGATCCCATCGCTGCTGAAGACATTGGTCATCATGACAATGTAGAAGATGATGCAGTCCTTCCTCAGTTTGAAAACAGCAAACTCATCAGCATTGGTCGTCCACTGACGCAAATTGCACAGGATGCTTGATGGGCGCATCGCCCACAAGAGGAAGAAGACAATGAGGCCCAGCCCACTCCAACTCCATAGGCGTCGTCTGCGTTCCGCAGGCTTCGCAAAGGTCCAAGGCCTCAAGTCTCTGCTGAAGACATTCCGGCTGCATCAGCCGCAGAAGAAGAAGTACCACAAGATCCCACTCCCCTGTTCCACCAAGAAGCAGTTCTCCAGGAGAACGTGCCTGTGACCGACCCTCTAGCTAGTCAAGTGGAGGATGAAAATCTTGAGGCTGCCACAACCCACAATGAAGCTAATGTGGAGCCCTCCCCAGCAAAAGCTTCAAAATACACCGCAGCCACTGATCCCGCCACTTCTGTTCCTGAGTCTGCTGCCGGTCCCCAATTCAACTATCATGTTGAGCACATGCCTCAGGTCCAGAAGCCAATCCCAAGACTGCCAAGGTTTCCAGGTCCTCAATCAGCACCTGGCTCCTTCATCATCAATGGCTTCAGGGCAGACAACACGTTCTTCAATAGCTCCAGGAACCCCTACTCAAGCGAAAGGATATCAAATGATCGGTTCTGGAGCTATCCTCAGCGAAGCTATTACTCTTGCATTTTTTACAACCAAGGTCGCATCTTCCCACACAAGCGCCTTGACATTGAAGCTATAGCTGGTCTGCCCTATCTAGAAGAAGCGTTGGATTGCTTCAAGCAAGTGGGTCTGCTGCAGTTTGTTACTGATGAAGAGCATTGGAATGAAGAGCTTCTGCTACAATTCTATGCCACACTTCACATCAAAGGGTACAACAGAGATCTGAAGACTTGGGTCCTGGAGTGGATGACTGGAAATGTTCATCACGAAGCCAATGCATTTGACATCATTGAGCTCATTGGCTTGCCCACTCCTGGCGATCTCTTCGAGCAAGGCTGTCAGCTGCATGCTGAAGCTATTGAGAGCATCTTTCAGCCGCTAGAACCTGATATGAGTCAAATGCTTAGCATGATGAAGCCATTGCCCCAAGATGCTGCTTATCCCACAGAGTTCTTCGTTGAAGACCTTGAGTACCTGCCCAGAACCATCTATCACATCATCAGGCGAACTCTCTGGCCTATCAAAGGGCACTCTCCAAATGCCAAGCTTCAGGATGCAATGAAGACTTTGGTCTTCTATATACTTCATGGAAAATGCTTCAATGCACAGGACTTCTTCATACGCCAACTTGTTGCATCAGGCATGGATCTATTTGGTTTGAAGTTCTACACCCCTTGGGTCATGCGGCTGATCAAGCTACACTCCGCCATCTCGTATCGGCCCTTAGCCCGCAACCATCGGATCTTCTTGCCTGACGTGGACATGTCTACTGAAGCCATATATTCTGAGCCTGCCAAGCAACCTCTAAGTCTTCAGAATGCAGAACATCAGAGTTTTACTCAGAACGTTGCAGGAGTTGAAGCAGTTTCTCGGGTGTATCCTTTGGCTGGCACTACACGTGCACCACATCCTGCTTCTACTGAAGCCACTGACAGTGCCACTGCTCCAAGACCCAAGAAGCGCACTCGTGTTCTCAACGACCGAGAGCTTCTTGTGTCTCTACATCAGAAACTGGATAGGCATCATGACTGGCTGAAGCGTCAGATGAAAAGCCTCTTGGTGGATGTTAATGGCACTCAAAATCTTGCCACCAAGAATGCTTTCGTTGCCCATGAAACCTGTCGCCGCACATGGAAAGGGCTCTCGATGATGTGTTCTGAAGCTGATCTTCAAGAGGATGGCTTCACTGAGAGATTCAATTTGACTCCAGACGTCCTCGAAGGGCTGTGCTGCTAGGAACTCCATCACTTGAAGACTCTGAGTTCTCTTCCTCTGTTGCCACAGTGACTGCCAGAATTATTGAGGAAGAAGACGATGCCGTTTCATCGCCACCTCCTTCAGCACCTCCAAGCTCTTCTGCACCGCCAAACAACACCAACAACCCTGCTACTTCACCTACTCCTCATGGGAACGAGTAGAGGCTCTATGTCTTCAAACCTTTTTGTTCATTACTGACAAAAGGGGGAGAAGCATATGAGTTGATAGTCTTCAAGCAGGTCCATATGGGCGGGTGCTCTATATTTTGCTTCGTGCTTACAACTCTTTTTTGCTACATTTGGTTCTTATGAGTTGTAACACTTAAACTAGATGGTCGTCTGCTACTTATTTGCCACCTTGTTTTGCGAAGATAAATTCCGCATGTGCGACGATAAATTCCGCACTTAGCTCATTCTGCAGATGTCCATTTTTCATTATGCATGTCATTATCTTCATATACTTTCACATGCATGGTGGATTGTCATCATAAGTTGAAGTGGATCTCCACAAGTACAACCTGCCATGTGCATTTGCATTCCAAAAGCAAATTAACTCATATGCACATCTTCAGGGGGAGCCCTTGCAACTTATGAAGACAATTCCTTATTCTTTACAATTTCACAGATTATATTCCTCGTTGAAAACTTCAACTAGTTTGTCATCAATCACCAAAAAGGGGGAGATTGTAAGTGCATCTAGTGCCACCCCTAGTTGGTTTTGGAGTATTGACGACAAACCTAGTTGAGGGACTAATGTGTTTGTGAGAATTGCAGGATAACACAGGTAGAAGTCCCTCATTAATTCGGTTTTACTACCAGAGATGACCCCTAAAAATGTATGAAGACATTGAAGTCAAAGGTAGTATATGAAGATATTCACATTGAAGACTATGACAAGAGAAGACACGATATGAAGCCTATGGAGCTCGAAGACTTAGATCTTTCGTAGTTCTTTTTCATTTGTGTTGAGTCATAGGAACCACCGTACTGTTAAGTGGGGTCCAAAGAACCAGTCAGAATGACTAAAGTGATGCCTAAACCAAAACCTATGTCTTCGAGTGAAGACTATGAGAGCGAATCTTGTCCAGAGTCGGACAAGTCAGCTTTGCTTGTAGCCCAAGTAAAGTTGCCGTGTGAGTTTGAAATCTGACCGTTGGGACACGTGTCAGTTCCTTAGTGACCCAGGGTCATTTCGGACAAATCAGGTCGGGTTGCCAAGTGGCTATAAATAGCCCACCCCCTACAGCCATAAACGGTTGGTTCCTCAGATTGAAAGTACGACTTTTGTCGTTTGAGACCAACCCACCACGAAGCCTTTGAGAGAGAATTCCTCGCGAGGGTAAAGCCCTAACCACTAGTGCCAGAGAGAATTGGGCATCACTTAAGTCTTCTTGTCTGCGTGATCTGAAGACTTATTACACTTGAGGACTGTGCATCCTCCAGCCGGTTAGGCGTCGCATTCTGAGCATCCAAGAGACATTGTGGATTGCCGGTGAACGAAGTCTGTGAAGGTTTGGGAGTCTACCTTGAAGACTTACCAGAGTGATTGGGCGAGGTCTATGTGACCTTAGCTCAAGGAGAATACGGTGAGGACTGGGTGTCCTGAGCTGCGTGTTCAGGACTGGGTGTCCAGGACTGTGTGTCCTAAGGTTTAAATACCTAGCCGCTCCAACCAGACGTACAGTTGTCACAGCAACTGGAACTGGTCCAACAAATCATTGTCCTCAACGAGTCACTGGTTTCATCTTCACTTCCCTTTACTTACTGTTACTCCTTGTGAAGTCATTGTATGTTTGCACTATCATTTGTCTTCACTGAGTGACTACGTGTTCTGTTTGGCTTCACAATATCTTCCTACCTGATCCTTTCTACCTAGCTACTATTAGTCTTTGTGCTTTCACTTCATTGAATACTTGACTATGGTTTGCCTAGTGTAGTCTACCTTCCACTGCATGGTAATAGGTTTAATTTCATCGTTTGTCTTCAAAACTTCTATGGTCTGAAGACTTTCATAAAAATTGCCTATTCACCCCCCTCTAGTCGATATAACACACTTTCAATGTAATTTTATATATCTATCCTTTCTTGCTCATTGTTCTTTTGGCTGTTTTCCTTTGCCGCTTTCCCCTAGTTGCCTGCCTTGCCAATCGGACAGCAGCTCTGCAGACTGTTGCTGGATCAATTGCGAGGCTACCTTGGGAAAGCAAATATTTAGCCGATTTTAAGATTCTTTGAGCAAGTTGGATAGAAAACGACAATCTGACTATCCGAGAATCGGTTTGCGAGAAAAAGCCGGAAGCCGTATTGAGCTATGTTTTATGCTTTGAGTCCTTAGCCATTTTTCATGCGAGCACCCATTCTACCTTACCTCTGCCCACCGTACAGTCGCTCTGCAAGCTGCGGCTTCTGACAGAAGACGGCTTAGATGCTACACACAACTTGTCCGGCTGCAGGAAGCATTTCATAGTGCAAGGCGGCAAGTCCCCGGGCCGACTTGTCGAGCCCGGTGCCAAACGGTATAAGAAAGAGTAATCATACTTGTAGGCATAATTTTTATCATACAGACAAAAGAGGGCAGTCCCCGAGCTCGTCTCGGGGGGCCCGAAGTCTTGGTACTTTAATACGAAAGGTAGTGTGGTACATACTGCATCAACTATAAAATCTTCGGAGAATATTTGCATTCCATGGCCGCTCTATCTCCATGCCGGAGTCGTCCCTCTTCCGTGCTCGGGGCTTCTGAGCGTTGATCAGGTAGTAGGAGTCGTTGCCTAGTACTTTGCTGACGATGAAAGGGCCCTCCCAAGGCGGCGACAACTTGTGCTAGCCGGCTGTTCGCTGGATCAGCCGGAGCACAAGGTCGCCTTCTTGGAAAGATCTCGGCCTGACCTTCCTGTTGTGGTATCGGCGCAGGCTCTGCTGGTAGATGCTGGACCGGCTGAGTGCCAGCAGCCGGCCCTCTTCCAGCAGATCAACACCGTCTTGTCGTGCTTCTTCTGCTTCCTCCTCAGTGTACATGGTGACTCGTGGGGAGTCGAAATCTATGTCCGTTGGGATGACGTCTTTGGCACCGTAGACGAGGAAGAAGGGCATGAAGCCGGTTGACTTGTTTGGAGTCATGCGCAGACTCCAGAGGACGGCTGGCAGCTCGTCGAGCCAGCAGCCAGCCGAGCGCTCCAGAGGCTCGATCAACCGAGGCTTGATACCGGACAGGATGAGGCCGTTTGCTCGCTCCACTTGGCCGTTTGACTACGGGTGGGCGAAGGACGCTAGGTCCAGTTAGATGCCCTGTGTTGCGCAGAAACGGGCCAAGGCGCCTTTGGCAAAAATTTTGCCATTGTCGGTGATGATGCTTTGTGGTATGCCGTACTGAATTGTGATATCGGTGATGAAGGTCACGACAGTCAGACCGTTCAGTTTCTTAATTGGCTTTACTTCCACCCACTTGGTGAACTTGTCCACTGCGACAAGTAGGTGAGTTAAACCACCTCGTGCTGTTTTGAATGGTCCCACCATGTCTAGACCCCAAACTGCGAAAGGCCAAGCAATGGGGATGGTCTTGAGTGTGGAAGCCGACTGGTGTGGCTTGGAGCTGAACTTCTGGCACCCTTTGCATTTTTGGACCAACTCCTTGGCCTCTTCCAAGGCAGTCGGCCAAAAGAAACTGTGCCGAAAAGCTTTGGCGACGAGTGCTCTTGAAGCCGCATGGTGCCACATTTGCCTTGATGGATGTCTTTGAGGATCGCCTGGCCTTGCTCTGGCTCTACGCAGCGCTGGTAGACACCAGTGACGCTGCGCCTGACCAGCTCTCTGTTGATTATGGTATAGGCTGCTGCCTAGCGTTGTACTTGCCGAGCTGAGGTCTCATCAGTTGGTAGCTCTTTGTTCACCAGGAATTTGAGGATGGGCTGGGCCCATGAGGGTGCTGCTATTTCGTCGACTATCAGAACTGCGACTTGGACGAGGGCGGCTGGGCTGGGAGGCGGCGGGCTGGAGTCAACAGCCGCTTGTTGGGCTGATGAAGTCCCCAGGCTGACTGGCTCGGTCCTTGGGCCGAGTTCTGGAATCTTCGAGTCCGTCGTCGCAGTCCCTGGGCCGGGCTCGACTGTGGCAGCTTTGGAGTCGCCCACCAAAGTCCCTGTTCCGACTGCCGGAGCTCTGGAGTCGGATCCGCCGTCTTCAGGAGGAGCCGGCACAAAGATGGAGTCTGATTCTGGTGAAGGCTTGACAGACGGCTTGAGGAGGCGTTGAAGGGCGACGCCAGATGGTATTGCTTGGCGGGTAGAGCCGATTCATGCCAAGGCGTCTGCTTGGTCGTTGTTGTTTCTGGGCACATGGAGGAACTCCCACCCTTTGAAATACCCGGTGAGTTGCTGCACGAGGAAACGGTAGCTCGCCATGTTTGCATCTTTTGCGTCCCAATCGCCAGATGACTGCTGGACCACTAAGTCCGAGTCGCCATAACACAAGATCCGGTGGATGCCAAGTTCTTTGGCAAGCCGGAGCCCGTGAATGAGCGCCTCGTACTCGGCCACGTTGTTGGAGGCGGCAAAATGGATTTGCAGTGCATATTTGAGCTTGTCTCCTTTGGGAGAGGTGAGGACGACGCTGGCTCCCAAACCAGTGCACATCTTGGAGCCCTCGAAGTGCATCCGCCAATGGGTAGAGTCAGGCGCTGGAGGCAGGTACTGGGTCTCGGCCCAGTCGACGAGGAAGTCGGCCAGTGCTTGTGATTTGATAGCGGTGCGGGGCTGGTAGTAGATGGTGTAAGGAGCCAGCTCTATGGCCCACTTGGCCACTCGACCAGAGGCATCTCAGCTACCGATGATCTCGGCAAGTGGAGCCGTGCAGACCACCGTGATTGGATGTTCTTGAAAGTAAGGCTTCAATTTCTTGGCGACAAAGTGCACGCCATAGCACACCTTCTAGTAGTGGGGGTAGTTCTGCTTGGAGGTCGACAGTACCTCGCTCAGGTAATATACTGGTCTCTGGACAGGTAGCGCCTTGCCTTCCTCCTTGCGCTCTACTACAATGACTGTGCTGACTACTCGGCTGGTGGCGGCGATGTACAGGAGCATAGGTTCCTTGGGAGTCGGAGCCGCCAGGACGGGTGGAGTAGTCAGCATCTTCTTCAACTGGTGGAAAGCTTCGTCCGCCTTATGGTTCCACTCGAAAAAATTGGTCTTCTTCATGAGTTGGTATAAGGGAAGAGCTTTCTCGCCCAGCCAACTGATGAATCGGCTGACGGGTGCCAAGCAGCCGGTGAACTTCTGCACATCCAGCAGTCGGTTAGGTACCTCCATTCTCTCGATGGCCTTGCTTTTTACTGGGTTGCACTCTATGCCGCGTTCAGAGACCAGGAAACCTAGCAGCTGGCCGGCTGGTACTCCGAAGACACACTTCTCTGGGTTGAGCTTGATCTGGAACCGGCGCGGGTTCTCAAAGGTCTCCTTGAGGTCTTCCAGCAATGTTCCTCGCTTCTCCGTCTTTACCACCACGTCGTCCACGTAAACATTGGCGCTCCTGCCGAGCTGCTTGAGGAGGCACTTCTGCATGCAACGCTGAAAGGTGGCGCCGGCATTCCTCAAGCCAAACGTCATGGTGAGGTAGCAGAATGCTCCAAACGGCGTGATGAAGGCGGTCTTCAATCTATCAGCCAGGTTCAGCTTGATCTGGTGATATCCTGAGTACACATCCAGGAAACTCAATAGCTCGCATCCGGCTGTAGAGTCTATCACCTGATCAATTCTTGGCAGAGCAAACGGGTCCTTGGGGCAGGCTTTGTTGAGGCTCGTGTAGTCAATACACATTCGCCATTGCTTGTTCTTCTTTAGCACTAGGACCGGATTTGCCAGCCACTCCGGGAAGAAAACTTCCATAATGAAGCCGGCTGCTAGGAGTCGGGCTATCTCTTCTCCGACAACTCTTCTCTTCTCTTCTGATAAGCGGCGCAGGGGCTGCCTGACCAGCTTTGCATCAGACCGGACATGTAACTTTTGCTCGGTGAATTCCATCGGCACACCCGGCATGTCTTTGGGAGACCATGCAAAGATGTCCTGATTCTCATGGAGGAAATCGACAAGCTCGCCTTCCTATTTGCTGTCGAGGTTTGCACCTACGACAGCGTACCTCTTTGGGTGCTCTGGATCCAAGGATATCTTCTTTGTCTCTTTGGCCGGCTTGAACGAACCTTCGGCTTCCGACTCCTTCGGGTCGGGCGATATCTCCGGCTGCTTGCCGGCCATCGCCACAGCTCGCTCAAGGAGTCGCTTCTCGGCCGCAATCACCAGGGACTCGGCCAGCCGACTGCACTCGGCCGCGCAGGCGGATGACTTACAGTAGTCGCCGGCCACAGTCAGAATTCCCCTGGAACTGGGCATCTTCATCTTGAGGTAGGCGTAGTGGGGACCGCCATGAACTTGGCCAAGGCGAGCCGGCCAAGCAGCGCATGGTACGGGCTCTCAAGGTCCACCACCTCAAACCAAACATACTCTCTTTGGAAGTGGTCTTTGTCCCCAAAGAGGACGTCAATCAGGATCTTGCCGATTGGTGAACAGGAAAGCCCAGGAACAATGCCGTGGAACACGGTCCGGCTGTTCTGAAGCTGTCTCTGCTTGATTCCTAACTTCTCCATGGTGTCCTTGTACAGGATGTTGATGCTGCTGCCCCCATCTATCAGGACTCGCGAGAAACGCGCGGCCTGTTTGTCCGTGGCGAAGGTGGCGTCCAGGACCAAGGCGTAGGAGCCCGGACTTGGCATCACTTCTGGGTGGTCAGCCTTGCTCCAGCTGATGGGCCTCTCTGACCAGTGCATGAACTCTGGCGTCTCTGAGGCTACTGCGTTCACCTCCTGTCGCTGCAGCCGCCTGCTGCGTCGATCATCAGCCACACTGGTGAACACCATGTAGGCTCCGTGCTCCTCAGGGTACTCGTCTTGTACTGCGCCGACTGGCCTGACAGCCGGCTGCTGGGGCGGAGGCGGAGGCGGCTGCCCAGCAGGCGGGGGTGGCAGGAGGCCGTCTCCCTTGGCGATCCTGGTGAGCCAGTGGCACTTCCGGGTGGTGTGATACGATGGCTTCGCGCCGCTGTGGAACTTGCAAGGTCCATCCATGGTCTGCTCGTAGGAGAAGGCCGGAAACCAGTTCGGCTTGCCGCCTTTCTGTTGCTTGGGCGGAGGCTGCTCTTCTGGCTGCTGGGCTTCGAGGGTCGCGACCTGCCGGTTGCTGGAAACCGGCTGCGGTGCCTTGCGCTTATTGTCGCCCTGCTACTGTCGCCGGCCGGCGTCTGCTGCCAGAGTTCTTGGAGCCTGAGGAGCTACTTTGCTAGTCGTGCTGATTTGAATTTTCGTCTTCATGGAGGAGTCGGCCGTAGCGTACTTGTCCGCTATGATCAGCAGCTCGTCGAGGGTTTCTGGCTCGTCGCAGAGGAGCTCGTGCTTGAGGAGGGTGCCTTCTCGGCACCCGGCTGTGAAGTACTCAATGGAATGCACCTCGTGCACGCCCTCGCGTGAATTCCGGAGCTCGGCCCAACGCGTGAGGTAGTCGCGAGTCGACTCGTCAGGACCTTTCACGCACAAGGAGAGCTGACGAGGCTTGGGAGGACGCTTGTACGTGCTGGTGAAGTTGCGGACGAATGCTTCGGTGAAGTCGACCCAGCTGTTGATGCTGCGGGGCTTCAGGCTGTTCAACCATGTCCGGGCCGTGCCCTGGAGCATGAGCGGAACGTACTTTACGGCGACACGCTTGTTGCCGTTTGCTATGCTGACAGCCGTGGAGTAGTCGACTAGCCAGTCTTCCGGCTTCACGGAGCCAGTATACTTGGGCGTGTCTCTTGGGAGCGTGAACCCTCTGGGAAAGGGCTCGTCCCGAATGCGGGGCCCGAAACAAGGCGGACCCAGCTCGTCTTCTTCTTCCAGCGCCAGGGATCGGTGAAGTCGGTCGATCCGGTGACGAGCGTCATTCTCCCCAACTCCCTCTCGGCGGCCAAGCGGGTCTCCGAGAGTCGGATGGTCAACAGGCGGCGGGGAGACTCGCCTCTCCTTGCGGGGAGGGGGAAGCGGACAGTCGTCCCGTCGTTCCACTGCTCTTGGGCGGCCGTCTCGGTCGCGCTCTAGGGTAATCCGAGTCCGACTGTGGCTGACAGCCGGCTCCTTGTCCTTTCTTCCTCGGGCACCGCCAGTCAGCGTCCGAGACGTCGCGCCTTGATCTTGGTGCGGGTCGTCGTTTGGCCGCTGCGGCAGCCGGCCTCGTTCTACACGGCGGCCGCGTCGAGGAGCTGCTGGACTCGCTCCATCATGAGGCGGCGCTCTGCGCCCACGAAATTGTCCAGCTCATCCGCCGCTGCCTGGGTGGCTCGGATGTTCTCCGCTGGCATGGCATACACGGGGCGGCTAGCCCCAAACAGGCTGGCGATGGCTACGCCGCGCTGCTGAACCGCGCCAAGGTGGCTGGGCCCTGCCGGAGCCGGCGAGCCGCCAACAGCGCGATCCATCTCCCGCTAGTAAGCTTCTGACAAGAGTCTCATGCTGGCTAGCTTCTTCGCGCCTTCAACAAGCTGAAGGCGGCGCGCTTCTAGCGTCTCTGCGTCAGCATCTTCCGGGATGGGCGCAGCTAAGTCTTGCAGTGCTGTGCCGAGTGAGTCGGGCGCCCTTCCTCCAGGGAACTCGTCATGACTGATGGCCAACACCTCAGTGACGGTGCTCCCGTCGCTCTCCGCGTGGGGGAGAGGCTCGTCGTGGACCACCACGTTGGAGGGGAACGCGTCGACCGACGCGGTGTCGGAGTTGACCAGGATTGAGTCGGTGGAGCCTACGGACTACAAGTCTACGGTAGGCTCACCGGAAACGTGGAGTTGATCGAGGAGGCCCGCGAGGAGGTTTTCGGGGCTGCCTACGCCTGCGTCGGTTGTAGGATCGTCGGAGAGGCGGACATCGCCGACAAGTTCGGCCAAGGAGCTGGCTACGCAGGATCTCCACGCCGCGCAGCGCATCGATACAAACTTCGTCTGGCGTGCCTGGTTGGCTGCGCTTGCCAGGGAGGAAAAGGGTTCCCTTCTAGAACAGATCTCCGGACAGCGACGCACCATGCCCCATGGTGGGCGCCAAATGTCGGGGTTTTGGTGCGACATATGCCAACGGATGGCTTATCATGGTGGGGGAGAGTAGGACGTCGCTGGTGCCTGGAAACGGGATGAGGCGAAGACATGCACGCCGGCGAATCTTACCCAGCTTCAGGGCTCTCCGGGTAGATAATACCCCTACTGCTGCTGTGCGGGGTCTCCGCATGATCACTATAGTCAAGGGTTTACACGGTTGCTCCTTGAGCTGTGTATGGTGGTAGGAGAGGGCAAGGCTAGCTCTCTTCCTCTATCTGGTGAGGTGTAGAACTTCTGGGATCCAACCCTTTGCATGGGTAACCTGGGGGGTTTATATAGGCCTACCCCCCACACTACTAGGAAAAGGCCTACTAATGGCGCACCTAATTTGGCCATTAATGGCGCATCAGCGGTGCACCATTAGTGCCGTGCCATTAGTATATTTTACTAATGGCGCACCACTGGTGCGCCATTAGTATCTGGTATACTAATGGCGCACCTTAGATGCGCCGTTAGTATATACAATAGTGCGCCATTAGTATGCCTCCCAGGGGGCCATGTATACCCAGGTGCTTTGGCATACTAATGGCGCACAACAACAGGATGCGCCATTAGTAACTTCGGCATACTAATGGCGCACTGCTTAACGATGCGCCATAGTATCCTTTGGCATACTAATGGCGCACTATGATGTGATGCGCCATTAGTATGAATATTAGGTTTTTTTTATTTTTTAATTTTCTGTTTTTTGCACAGGTTACAAAATGTATAATTGGACAAAATATAGACAGCACACATCAACAACAGATTCATCGAATAAAATATAAGATTAGTCTCTGAATACAATTCATCATTTTAGTCTCCGAATACAATTCATCATATTAGTCTCCGAATTGAAAAGACCGAACAAAGATAGAACATTATATTACAAGTCTCGAGACCGCGAGTTTGTCTTCACATTACAAGTCGATATCGATCATCTAAACTACCATCACATAGAAGAGAGCTGCGGTCATCACGATGAAACTCGTCTTCATCCGGTTCCTCCAACGCTCCCTCCCCTCTCCCGCTAGATAGCGGGCGTATCTAGATTCGGCCTCGGCCCTAGTGATGTACCCTTTGTAACTGTTACCGCTGAATCGGTGAACCTGTCTCCGACACTCCTCCCAGTCGTTGTAGACTTCGGGAACCTTACCGTTGTACACGACATACCACGGCATCGCTATGCAGTAGCCAAACAAAACGTTAGTACCAATTCACAGACAATACATAAGCAACATATAATTATGCAACAGAACGATCGAAAGAGAAAAGCAAAACATTAATAGCATCGATTACATCTAAGTTGAACGACTCTCGAAACCAAAGAGACATACTACAAGTTCATTAAAGTTTAACTACAACATATGAGCCAATCAATGTTTCAGAACTAGACACAGCATCACTGTTTTCGACTCGACTCAAGGGACCAGAGCGTGGATGAAGCCGCCGTCTATCGTGGGAGTCATGAAACAACGGGCGTTGTCAGCCTGCATTTGTAGGATTGTGTCGATGTCACTGTTGGACGGTTGATTTCTAAGGTAGAACTGCCCCGAGGTACGAATGACATCTTGATGGATGATTTCCGCAAACTCTGACTGGATGCGAAAGAATTCTTGTCTGATGTCCGCGTCCTGGATTGCCGACACGCTCGCGGCCCAATCTTTGAGTCTACTCGGTAGCAGAAGTTGATGATGGTCCCGTACGATCGCCCGCATGTGATGGATGGCGTAGTAGGCACCCTTCTGACCGCCAGTTGGCTTCTTGACGCAACAGAACATCGTATTGTGGGAGAACACGTGCTTGCCGTACTTACGAATAGGCCTGGTGAAGGTGCCTCCAGATTTGACGTAGCCGGGGAGAACATCATCAAGAACCTTCTTGACATTTGTGTAGTCTACGTTCGACTGACGGTCCGGGTCGAAATATGTGGCCATGGAATATTTGGGGCTTAGGAGGATGAGCGTGCAACGTGTTTCACTGCAGAAAACATGGAATGTTAAAAGAAAAACGATCGAAATCTAAGAATTCATATGTTACGGGGCGGTTGAGGGGAGGACTTACTCGGGAAAGTAAGGCACGAGGAAGTTATCCTTATCTTGGTTTGCCAGAATGACGCCTTCGAGGTAAGAACTCGCGACTTGCCGGTCCCCAGCGCTGCCCAAGATCTTGGCACGCATGTAGAAGGGGTCGACTATCACGATGTCCGGGGTCTTGTCGCAAATGATCCGCATCTCCATACTCAGCGAAAATAGCCGAACGAAGGTGTAGTGCAGCGGATGAAGGTTCAACATAGCGTGGATGTCATCAAACCGCAGGACAATCGTACCCCCGATGGAGTTATCCACAAAGCCCTTGCCCTCTGGCACCTTGGCCGCGAAAATCGGGTATGCCACATCCTTCTCTTTGAGACGCCGCTTCTCCAAAGAAAGAACACTGTCATGCAGACTCCGCATAGCACCGGTTGCAGCATCGAGCATATTTCTCGGTAGCATTGGCCTACCCGCCACATGCACCCTCCTCGAGATATCCTCACGTGCAGGTGGCCCGTCTTGAGCACGGATCGTACTCGGTGCCGGCTGGCCTGCACCCTTGTTAGTCTTTCTTTTGCGTGCCTTCTTCTTCTCCTGTAATGGGACCGAGTTCTGCTCACAGACCGCCTTCTTGAGTGTGTTGGGGCTGATAATATTTCGCACCTCGCCTATCTGAGGCTCGGTGAAGTCGGCAGCTGGGGGCGTCTCTTGAGAGCTGAACGGCAGACGACGCCTGTTGCAACTTGGCTTCTCCGCGGTACCAGCTAGATCGCACACGTCTTTTGTTGGGTTGGGTTCTTGAGAAGGAGGCCCCATGAAGTCGCCACCGTACCCATGATCGGCAAAGTACTGATCGACGTTGGCAAATGTATCGTCGTCGTCGTCGTTCTGATCCTGTGCCATATGCATGTTTGGATCCAGTGGCATAGGGATGTCCGGCACCGTTGCGGCGGTCTTGCCATGGGGCCGACTTGGCGCCGACACGACTGGCGGTGTTGTCTTTGGGGTGGTGTCCCCCGCCCCCAAACGAATCTGGCTCTTCGGCCAAAGCAGGGGCCAGCTCAGGCAGGCACTGAGGGTCATCACGTCATCATCGTCGGCCCCGACGGGTCGAACCAGAGGTAACAAGTCGTCGCAGCCTGGCAGCACCCGAACCAGTTGAACCCTAAACAAGTTGGGTGGCATCTGGGTACCGTGGAACAAGGGGTTGCCCGGTTGAACGATTTTGCCCTTGGCGACATCGACCAACTCGTTGTTCACGAAGTGCGGGAGAGTGCACGGAACATCGGCGGCGCCCTGCGAAAACATGTAGGGCGTCAGGGATGCCCAGTAAAAGGCAAGGAGATGAAGTCCTCGGCTGAGAGAGGCTTAATTAGTTACTGTGATGATGGCGTCGAGCTCGGCTAATGTTGAGGCACCGCCAACAGCGGGCGTGCAGTTGACGGAGGGGCCGCTTGCTGCAGAGGTGCCGGCCGGCGTACACCCGGGTGCATTAAGCTCCCGTGTCGGCGTCGGAGACACCAATTCCGCCTCCGCCGGAGACACCAATGGCCCTGCCATCGCGTTCTGTGAGTTGCTGGCCCTGAAGCTAGGAATCGGGGGCAGCCCCTGTTGGCCGCCCGCAATCCACGAACTAATCCCCTGGATCAAGGTAGGCACAATGGCGGTGATCGTCCTTCCGAGTTGTTGTTCCACTTGCTCTTGGACAATCTCCGGAATCCGCGCCACCTATGCCCTGAGTTCTTAAACCTCGCGCGCCTGGCTTTCCGAGCTGGTCTTTTTCTCCTTTCGCCCACCAGTGTTATAGTATGACGACCATTTTGTCGACAAGCCTTTGCTGGCCACACGACCAACTGACATCGGCTTACTGAGCTAATCCTTGTTCTTCATTACATTCAACGCCCTATTTAGAGTGGTGTCCCAAGGGTTGCTCTTAGTCGACCCCGCGCTACTGCTTTCAGTCGCCTGCGGAAGGAATGTGAACCATTTAGAAATTTGGCTTCATTAATTAGAATGCAACCATATGAAGCTAATTACGCGGGGGTGTATTCCTTACCAGAACAAGCTCAAGCTCCCTGGTCTTCGGATCCGTGGTAAGCTCCTTTATTTTCGGGTCCTTCTTGTACCGGGCCCTGACAAAGTTCCTGGTCTGCTTGTCACCATATTTATCGAAGAGGGGCGGTAGGCCTTGCTCGGCACGGTCCGCCTCCTCCTTGTCCCATATAGGCTCCGCCACTCTGTAACCGCCGGGACCGAGTGTGTGTTCCCCTAAGTTCAGCTCCCGTGTTTCTTTCCCCCACTTACTTGATTCGGAGCTTGCGGTGCTCGAGCAATTGATCTTGAAGTCGTTGTAGTCATCTTCGGTGATCGAAGGATTTTTCTCCTTGATCTTCTCATAACTCTCACCTTTCTCGATCATTTTCTTCACATTGCTTTTCCAAGTAGACAGGGCCGTGCTCATCTTCGTGAGGGCAGCATTGTTCACTTTATTCCCTTTGAGGCTTGTGTTTTCAAATTCAGCGGGGAACTTGTATCGTTCGTGCAGCTTCGTGAAGAGGAGGTTGCGCAAATTCCCTCGGTCAGGATGCCTGAGGTTCTCGGTGTTGATCGAGACGGTGCTCCGGAGAATGCACCCGAGCTGAAGCGAGTACCCCTTGACTATTCGTTCGGGCATCGTTGGATTCCCGTTGGAGTCCACTTCAGTAACTTCCTCCTTGAGGGTGCGGAGCACGGTCGGGCGCCGGTCCTTCCGTTGCCTCTTTGGTTGGCTGCCATCTGTGCGTGCGCCGCCATCATCAGTGGTGGCATCCTCGGCGCCACCATCAGTGGTGGCATCAGTGGGGTCATCCTCGGCGGTACCACCAGTGGTCTCAGGATCGGTGGGGAAGGTGGCGGCCTCATACAAGTGAGGTTGTTCCTCCATCTCCTGGGACAGCTCCCAGAATGCCTTGACGCCCGAACCCCCGGCCTCATCGTTGTTGGCCATGTTTCTCTCTAAATAGGAACAAAGTTTGGTCAAAAAGTTGGTTATTGTCAAGGAACAAGATCATGGTCTCATCATTTAGGGTTGGTCTGCATAGAGGCTCATGGAGTAAGATAGCATAGATGTCTGGGTTCTAGCTCATCGCATGCTTTTTAGAAATGAATGAGCTAGCTAGTCACTAAAAAATAGTGGCCAAAAGGTAGTTTTTATAGTAAATCGAGTCATTTTTTAATCATGTGTTTTGTATGAAGTATTAAACATCAATAGTGGCCAAAATTGAAGAAAAAACTCCACACAAAGCATACTACGTATAGTTTTGAGCTGCCAAATTATAATAGTGGAGCAGCAAGTGAATCCCTCACATTAATCAACATCCTGATTCACTCATAGTTGACTGATCAGAACAAATTGCTTTACTTGTATTGGGCAGTCCTTGAAACATAGAAATTAAAAGAGATCACACAATTGATTTAACACTGAAAATTGTATGTCTCTATTCAACATAGGAAACTAGAAAGATGGAACACTGAAAACTGTTAAAGCTACAATATAGGAAAAATTAATCTTCTCAAGGCTCACAACTGAAAAATAGTTAATAGCTTGCAATAACACATCTTAGTGGAACCAGGCAAGAGAAATAAAAGTTGGCTTGCATTGTGGAACCATTAATCTTCTCAAGGCTCACAAATAAAAGTTTCGGTTGAGAATCGGGCACCTTCTAGGTCAAGAAAATTGGGCATGACCTTTGCTAATTTTCTTGACCTAGGAGTGCCCCATTCTCAACCGAAACGGAAATTAATCAACATTTCAGGAGAAAGGGATCATTTCACATCAGGAGAAATAGATCATTTCATCTAGCTCATGCCAGGCAATCAACCAAACCAAATATGTACAGGAAAGGTTCATCAACATCAGTCAATTAAGATACTACACCATAAGCTTCATCCAGCACATGCCATGCAACCTAGCAAATCATCACTTCTGAATCAAAACACCATGCTCGTGTAGCCATAGGCCCACATTAGTCTAAAATCCTGCTTTATTTTTCACAACAGAAAGGTTAAAACAACAATAAAAAGGAGAGCCCAATCTGGTCTAATTGATCCTTGGAAATTATAGAGTGTTCATCTATGCATGGAAAAACAACAATTAGGACAGGGAAATTACTATGCAGCTAATAGTCTTTAAGCATTGAAACACAGCTAAGGTTACAACCCAGAAGTGATGGTTAACACTTCTAATAAACATGGCAATTTTAATTTATGACACACGATGCCATAATTAATCAAGAGTTACTACTACAGTACTCATGTACTCCATCTTACAGAGTTACTCCATCACAACAACAACAACCTTGCAGATCAAAAATGATTTGTGTAATCTGGTTGGTACTCTTACAGTTGCATAAATTGAAAAAAAATTGATCTGTGTGATCTGGGTTACAGTATCAGCAACCTTGCATTTCATTTTATACAAAATTGTACTCCACCAAGAATAGAGCCATACTATAGCAGCAAGACTGTAGTAAGAAAGAACCAATTCCCAAGTCCCAAGTCCCATATCACACAAAAGAGCAGAGTGCATGCTTGATGTTAAACTTTTTTAGGTACTTCTTTGTCATTGATGATATATGGATGAATCAGTATGGGAAATTATTCACTGCGTGTTTCCAGAAAACCAAAAAGGTAGTCAAGTAATCACAACCACAAAACTTGAAACTGTAGCTAATGCAAGCTGCAACTATCAGCACGAGTTCGTTTACAAGATGAGTCCTCTTGATGATCAAAACTCAAGAAAACTATTTTTCAGCAGAGTTGGACAGGTTGATCTTCAGTCATTAGAAGAGATTTCGAATAAAATCCTACAAAAATGTGGGGGTCTCCCACTTACTATTGTCAATATTGCTAGTCTTTTGGTCAGTCAGCCAACTAGATCAGTGACACAATGGAAGTATGTTTGTGATTCTTTAAGCTCAAACTTGAGAACAAATCCGACTTTGGAGGGGATGAGACAGGTACTGAACCTTAGCTATAACAATCTTCCTCATCATCTCAAAACATGCTTGCTATATATTGCCATGTATCCAGAGGATTACATTATTATAAAGACAAATCTTTTGAGGGAATGGGTGGTTGAAGGTTTCATCCCTAAAGTACATGGCCAAGATGCAAATAAGGTCGCTGAAAGTTACTTTAATGAGCTTGTCAACAGGAGCATGATCCAACCTACTAAAATTTGGTATGACGGATAGGTCATAGAATGTAAAGTTCATGATATGATTCTTGACCTAATAAGACTCAAGTCGGAAGGGGCGACGAGGGGGAGAGGGGGAGAGG